>NC_056732.1:422645515-422658015 GCF_019279795.1 Protopterus annectens
CCCACTACACAACACCTATGAACATATGGTTGCAACACCCCACTGTAGGCATGTAAGCTGATGTAATAGTCATCGTAGATGAGTAATTGGGTTTAAGACTCCACATACTTCAGATGTGTCATCGTAGACAACATGGCCAGCTGTGGACCTTCCCTGGAGCCATACTGCACATCCCTGGATAACCCCCCTACTAACATCCCCCTTTGTGCCCCATGCACACCACATACCTATCAGACCTTGTTCCATTCCTCTTAATGTCTATGGGTACATGTAGGTGACACCCTCTTCCTATATTGCCAGTATCTGGAATCCCAACCCACATGTAGTATCACAGCTGTCCCACAGGATACATGTAACTAACACATGAAGGGCCACCACAAGAACACCTGGAGCAGCACAGGCTCACCACCTTGCAAACCCCCCCACCTCACACTCTATACCACAACATCAACTAGTGATACTGACACCTCTTGTCCTGCCTCACATACAAATCCCAACATCTGACATACCTTCCCTATTGCTCCCCATCCATTTATACCTACAGGCTACTATACAGTTACAATGTCACCCCCACTACCTACCTACCTACCTACTCCCTAGCTATTCGCCTCTACTGTACCACACAGGAATGGAATATGTACACCTACCCCGAATACCTGCATGTAACCTATCCTGACCTGTGAAACAGGAATCCAACCTCACCTTAAACTGACCTTTGTCAACAGTCATACCTGACATGTAAATCTGACCTAAACATGAATAATACCAATAGTTTAACATAAACTAAGCATGTTTAATGGGGGACGTAGCTATGTTATGTCTGTTACCCTCTATGAATGTGATCACCCCAGTATTAATTGGGATACGTAGCTGGGGTCAATGTGGAGCTCTATACCCCGGGCCACCGCTGATAATGGGCAAGCATATGGTCTGAGTGTCCCAGTTGACAGATGTGAACAAAATGCATGACGTTGCGTGTGTGTATGCAGGAGCAAGTGGGTGTAAGCCTGTTTGGCCGCCGGTATGCGAGTACCACACTGGTGAAGCAATGTAGAGGCTAACTGAGGGCAAGACGCCGCAACCAGAGGTCAATAATGCTGTGCTATGCGCAAACAAGCGCATACCCACCTACAAATGTTCTACAATGCCTCAGTCACTCTGTAGCCAACAGCTGTTGTTGTGGCCATTAACAAAATAATCTGCACTGCCAGGTTGCAAACACCGACCCTGCACACTATAGTAGACATGAGTTCCACTAAGCCATAGTGGATACACATTCATCTGCTGTGATCACAAACACATTATCCAACACAGTCATCCAACAGTATAGGGAATGTATATAAGTGTGTAGATTAATGCCAGAACAGATGTGTCCATTGCACAACCACAGTATTATGAGCAGTCAATGTGCAGCACAGAATAGTGCCTGTCCAATCATACTGTGAGAACAGTAGTCCTGCATAATACTGAAGGGAATAATGATACACGGTGCACACCGTGGGGGAGTTTGAGCATGCTTCATGCACAGTATGTCACACCTGAGGCGTTGGTACCGGGAGATGAGGCTGGCCAGGTGTGTGAGCAAACCGCTGCTACACAATACCCTGGCAGGATGCTACCAGTGGGAGAAACACTGTAGACCAGCAAGGTCTACTCTTGACACAACAGGTCTGTCCTTGGTGGGATGAACCAACAGTTGTGGGTCACATCGATGTCACCACCAGTATCGGAGGAGGATCAGGGGAAGGCTGGTATGTACATGGACTAAATGGATGAGGAGCCTGCAGACGCTTGGGTGGGGACAGCATACTGGAGGTGTACCGAGATGTGCAGAGAGAGAAATGTGTGGAGATGTAGTACGGCAGGGCCAGCAACCGGGGAATGGATGGATGCTGTGTACATGGAGCTCGGGGGCCAGGGGAAGGGAACATGTGTATGTCATTATGGTAGACATATGCAAATGAAGCAAAACAGCAATAGTGTAGTGGCCAGAGCATCCGCCTAACGCGCATGCATTCCCGGGTCGAGTCCCACTCCAGCACATCCTATTTTCCATGTGATATCCGTATGTTACCTTCGTTGTGCTGTATAACCTACTAAGTAACATTTATATTTGCACAGGAGTACTGCCTTAAATGCACATGTGAAGTGTCATACTGACTAAGGCACTAGTAAGCATGTGTAAGTGCATAACAGCAGTTGTACGCATGGATACGCAGTTGTAAGTGTGTGTACGTGTATTTGCGTGGGGGTAAGCATTGACTACATAGATTGAGCTACGTAGATGCCAGACGTGTGTAAGGTAATGCAACCCGAGCATAGCATTGCTTAGCTCTACGCATACATGCGCACACCCATGTACGACCGCTCAAATATCCCTAACTCAATCTGTATCCAACAGCTCGTGTTTTGCCCTGAAACACAATATACAGCCTGTGGAAGGGCCACACCCGGGATGCTGCACATCATACACTACGTGATTTACCATTAAACCATGACAGATGTACATAACCATAATCCACACTAAATGCTTTGCAAGTATGGTATGCCCGGCCAAACCATAAACATCCAGCATGTTAGCAATAGGCAATACAAAGACACTGAAGTCTGAATAAAATCCAAAATTGTTGTTTATTCCATATTCTTGTAGTAAATACTTACAAGAATATGGAATAAACACCAATTTTGGATTTTATTCAGACTTCAGTGTCTTTGTATTGCCTATTGCTGGCCGCTGGTGTTTGGATGTACATAACCACTCATTCCACATATATATCATCCAGCACAATCAGTCAACAGCACAGGGAATGTAGTAATAACACACCACACAACTTCATAATGCACAAATCATGGACATAGTGCACCATAATGTGGGTACATATAGGGATGTCTGTCATATCCTGCTCTAATACACTTCAAACATTGCAAGTTACACAGTTATATGTGGTAGAACACATATATTGCTGGAGATGATATGTCTGAAATACGTACGTGTCTGCACGAATGACTGACCTCAGTCCTAAGGTCATCCATGTCAATTGCCAAGAGAATGAGGTACAGGCCAGACATATAGGCCGAACATGCATGCACATATGGACAGCTATACATCTGTTAATGTAGAGAGATAGACAGCTATAGGTATATATATGCGTATGTATGACTCACAAATAACCATACAACAGCAATCGTACAGAGATAGATTAATATGGTCAGTGTATATATCCATATATAAAAACTCTGTACCCATGAACTACCACATAGGCGGTAGTCTACTTAACACTGAAAGTGTGATAAGAGACCATGGGACACAGGTGGACAGTAGTCTCTCCTTTGATAATCACATCACCACAGTAGTCAGGAAATCCTTCTACGTGACACACCTCATCACAAAAGGTTTCTCATCTAGGAAAAAAGAGGTCATTGTGCGCCTCTACTCGTCACTCAGACCCATTATAGAGTACAACGCCCCTTTTGGTATGTACCTCACAAGACATCTACAACAACTGGAAAGACCATAGAAATACCTCACAAAGAGGATTACTGGCCTCAAACAGATGCCCTACGCAGACCATCTCAAAAAACTCCAGCTTTGCTCTGTTGCATACCACCTACTCAGAGACGATCTCTGCCTAACATACAAAGCTATGTCAAACCCAGAGCTGTTGGACATGCTCCACGTAAAGAAATCTCAATCCCTCCGAGCTACACACTCTAGGGACCTAAACCATGTCACCACAATAAACAGAACATGCTGGAGGGATAGATTCCTGTCTCAGAGACTTCCCATACTCTGGAACAAACTACCTATCTGTATCAAACAAACCTCCTCATTAGCACTCTTTAAGAAAAATCTTGATGATTGGATGGGAGATAGGAAATTCACCCCGGGGATTACTTCTGTGGCTCTGCTTGACAGGGGCACAGGAAAATAATTTTCTTGGGTGGCAAAAGCCAGGGTACCGTTTGGCTAGGCTTATATAGGCCCTAGGCCAATAGCCTAGTACCTACCTATGAACCTATGAACCTATATATCCACATACATACACATGTACATATGGATACATATACATAGCTAGAGCTATATCAATGTCCAGTTTTCTCCCTGTATATATCGGGCTGTAACATATGTGCTTATGCAGATATGCATAAAAAAAAAAAAATATATATATATATATATATATATATATATATATATATATATATATATATATACAGATAGACATGTGTATATGATTTCCAAATGAGAACAGACTCCTGGCCCACTCCGTACGACATAACTGATCATGAACACAGTTAATGGGGGTGGGGGCACACATGAGGGACACCTGGTAATTACTGCAATGTAAACACCCCAGTCATAACGGATATGCTGTGCAATCCAATATCCAGCACATGCAGTGCTTGACAGCAGGACCCACCACAACACAGCTACAATGCTCCAACAGTTATCCATGTCACCTGTACATGTCAGACCAATATCTGTAACATATCATGCAGATACGCCATTGTACTGTAGGGAATGTACTATGTTGAAGGGCTACACATTACAATGGTACAGATATGCACACACATCCATACACTGACGATCATGTGCAGGTATATATATATATATATATATATATATATATATATATATATATATACGATATATGGAATATATGGGTACATACACATATACACAGACAAAGGATATTAGTAGCCATACATGTGTAGCAGTAGTGTGGACGTACTGGGTGAAATGTATATCCCCAGCCACAAGCCCTGTAACCGGTACCTGTAACGTGTGGTGTGGCAACCAGCCCCACAAAGGGGATACTTACATTGCACATATATCCACTCACAGTTCAAAGGACATGACACGACACACAGGTATTTAGTCACAAACAATCTTTATTTGTGTACCATACAATAATGTATGCCATTACTGACAGCACATAGATGTTGATGTATATAACCAGTGATGTATGCAAGGCCCACACATAACAGTTGATGCAGACAGTGTGGATATGTATCATACTATGGTGTCCAGGCTAAGCCCTTCACTTCGTACAACATATGCCAATGGATTTGCCTGCACGATATGTAACAGTCAACAATATCAGATGTAGTTCAGAAGCCTCCAAGTACACCCTGTAGTCAAGGCTTAGGGGGACATTCATTACTTGTGGTAATGTCAATGTATCTGTCATAGGTATGGTCCCTGGCCAACAAATGTTGTGGGTGTCCACGCTATGACTGGGATGATAGTAGGAATGCTAGCGGTGGTGAATGATAGGCCATTACCTAACAACTCATACCCGTATCACAGCAGGACAAAGGCTGCCATATATGTGGAGGACAAAGGCAGGAACACAGGGCCATGCCCGCAATATTGCAGTAACACACCCTGGAACATGCTGGTGTTACAGGATGTGTTGCAACATACTGTTATGCAGGAATACGACATCAGGTACACAAATGGATATAGCCATGTACTGCTAGCATGCAACACACACACTGCCAGTGTAGTATCCCACACACGACCTGTGTGGTGGACAGACAACACATGAGAGGCACACCTCTGTCCAGCTAGAGGATAGGCCCACAGTAGTGAGCTATGCAGACAGACTGCAATCTAAGGTAAACTAGTACGTACACACACACACACACACACACACACACACACACACACACACACACACACACCCTGTAACACCAGTACTATGCATAGCATTACACCACTCTACTCACAGTCTGTCTGTATGTCCTGATCCTCCTACATATACATGGCTGCCCTGAGTATGCAGGTACTCCTGTAAGAGGTATTGATACCTGCTGTCTGTAACATTGATGCCCACACACAGGAAGGATGTCCATCACACAGGGAATATACAGGGAATACACCCACATGATGTAGAGATTCATAGTGGGTGGTTGCCATGACAGTGGTAACTGGAAGTACAACACATGTGCATATATATATATATATATATATATATATATATATATATATATATATATATATATATGGCTATCTGGATACGTACATGTCCATGTCATCCCACCATATATCCTGGACATGGAGTGTAGCCATACCTCAGCCCCTATAGTCCCAATGTAGTAGTGCAGGGGGATGTCTGGTATGTATAGCTGGTATATTAGTAGACATTTGCTACTGTCTTTGGGATTGTTGTCGCAGACACGGCGTGTGTGGAAGGTGACATATGCTCATAACATGTGTGCCATTGACTACTGACAGACATCCTAAGGTTATCATGGTAGAGTACTTGCATATATAGCAGGCTTGACAGCCATGTCACAGCACAGGGTAGGCTACACCTGTGTGACAGTGCATAACCACAACCAATGTGAACCCAGCTACAGCCACATATGGAATGCTAGCATACTAGTACAGTATATGGACAATCTGTCCTACACCATCCTCATATGTGCCACTCACAGCATGACCCTACATATACTGGGCTGCTACACAGTCCAGACTGATGGCTGTCTGTGGTATGGGACATGTGTGTGTATGGCCCTACACACATGTAAGGTAATACGGTACCATACAGTGGGGCAGCATGTAACAACAGATAGAAGGGGAGCTAGGACTTTTACATCTACTAGAGTCTGTACACAGGTCACAGTGCATATTAACAATACACATACTGCTGACATTCACCATCACTACACAGCCCTTAGTACTGTACAAACATCCACAGGATTTCCAGGGTATGGCATTAAGTGTAACCCCTACTGTACATGATGTGTAGCACTCTGATATATCACTGGCATGTTATCAAATATGTTGACACTATTTACGGTGTACAGCAAATATGCACCACTTCATGCACGACATATGTACAAAGGTTGACATAGGTGTGGCTGACAGCACATACACAGCACCAGTCTAGACATGTTGCTGTGATACCCTCATTAATCTACAATTGTAATAGGGTTTGTTGCAACATATGTCCAATGAGGGATATGTAGTCAGTAACTGTCACGGCCTTCACCATCAACAGACTGCAATCTTCACAGTACCTTCTGCATTCCACAGATAGATGCATCGTGGCTAACACATGACACCACAGGCACAACACTGCCCAGTCTGCAAATGAGCCTGCAGCTGGGGATTCCTGATATACATGGAACTGACATGGCAGGTATTGCGACATGTACGACAGGCATATCCAGATGAGCACTGTTAATCCAACCTTACTCCACGTGCAGTATAGCAGCACTTACAGTTCATAGGCAGGTCAGGCACATCCCCCTCCTGTTTGTTACCCTCTTCCCACAGTGTATGTTGTTAGAAGTAAATCTGCAACCCATCTAAAAAGCTGTTTGCCAAATAACAGTTCTAGCTCCTTTTCACAGTGACAGACAAGGGCCAACACCACCAGGATGTGCCCAGGTAGTGGAGTGCGTTTCCATGCAATTGGCTATGGGAATGTTACCACACCTGTTCCACATGCAATCGGCTAGGGAAGGCCTGCAATACGTGCCGAGGCCATCAGCTGATCATGAGCATCATGTTAAATACACATGCTGCTGCCTAAGCAATGCAGGTGTGGGGCTCCACATCCACCAGAGAGGGTGTGGGGGAGGCAGACAGAGGCAAATACATGTCAGGGATGGTGGGAGGGTAAAAAAGATGCATGTTTGTGTCACACACCTACCAGCACAGGGTATCATACACCCGACAGCTATGTAGTGCTATCGCAGTCCGATGCTGTTATTGGATGCACCACATGTGTTATCTGGTGAGGACCACTCAGAACATATATGTGATGGTGAGTGCCATCTGCTATAAGGGTACGGTAGATATACAGTAGGTGATGTACACATGCCTGTCTGCAAGAACAGGTGCCAGCGTCAGCACAGGCACACTCACACAGGGACGCACACATATTAACACACTTGCCAGGGCCAGGAGTGTGACCCGTCAAAAGTGGGATTGCCACAACACATCAATGTGCAGGGAACACATGCACCACACAGGTGATACGGCGGTCGTATGGTCAGTGAGTATGACGGGGTGTCAGACATAAGGCGGCATGCTTCACTGTACCCTGGGGGGGGTAGTGCGTGTGGATGTGGACATACGCACCAAACAACACACACACAAACACACAGGGTCCAGTTCAGACATGCATGGGTGCATGGCTGCACGGGTGTGTGGTGGCCAACAGTGCCAACAGGCTATACAAGGGTAGGCGATGGGTATACCTTGGCATCAGCCCACATGACAATGGTCTGCATTGTGGCACAGCCCTTTAGCTTCTGCATTTGCCCGCACATGTGGGTATTGCATCTGTCTTCCAGGCACCTGGGCGATCATTGTATGTGGCCAATGCTGTACATCACTTGCCATGTATGTGTTCCCTAGTCCATGGCTTGGATGGTGTCTAGGATGTGCACACATCCCACATGCATGTACAGTGACATGTGGAACTGTCCCGGGGGTGTCTGGGCCATACTGTGAACACAACGTATCATCAGATGTACCAGCCTTGCCCACATGTGGCAGAGAGTGGTACTGGTCAGCAGATCTACCCTGTACTCACAATGATAGTATGCTAACAGCATTTCCTGATGTCAGTGTCATCTGTCCATACATGCCATGTTGTCAGGCATGGTATGTCCGTTGTGAGTCACATGTGAAGGCACAGTGGGATTGCTACCTGTGATTGGCAGACCTTTATGTCACATGTATGGGTATGGCTTTGCACCCCAGCCTCTCAGCCTTTTACATCTGTTATCCCTGTATAGTTGACATTGTGATATATAGTAGGGCCACCATAAATGAAATTAGGAAACCCCCTCCACATTGCCCACAGGTGTCACAAACTCACAACCACCTCTACACAGGACATCAGTTGCACACACGCACACACACACTCACACACACCTGTCATGTCTGGCAGTAGAACCCCTATCTAGCTGGTTTACTACACTACAGCACTACACAGTTATATTACATGCCACGGACATTACTGAAGTTCATCTTCCCCAAAGATGTATTTCACAATTAATGGCATCAGAAGGACTACCAAAGTAGGGCATTTGTAATGTACTGCGAGTGAGTAGCCTATAATGCATTGCTCCATGCACAGACACTGAGATACACACATCACATCCGGAACTGACATGGATGGAGATGGAACACTACCACTATTCTAAATCACACTACAGCAGTACGTAGTTACAGAATGCGCTACGGCGATTACTGGGCTATCAATTTCCCAGAGGTGTACTTCTAGACGAGTGACATCGGTAGCCTTGAGAAAGTAGTGTATTTGTACTGCATGGAGTGTGAATAGCCTAAAAAGCATTGCTCTCTACCCAGTCAGACACACACAGTTGCCAGGGCTGGCTTTCAAACACTTACTTAACTAGTTTATCACACTACAGCAGTACGCAGTTACAAGACGCGCCAAGGCGATTACTGGGTTATTATGTTCCCAGAGGTGTACTTTTAGATGAGTGACATCAGCAGCCTTGGCAAAGTAGTGTATTTGTACTGTATGGAGTGTGGGTAGCCTAAAAAGCATTGCTCTCTACCCAGTCAGACACACACACAAGCTCATATACAAACACACACAGTTGCCAGGGCTGGGGTTCGAACACCTACCTAACTAGTTCATCACACTACAGCAGTACGCAGTGACAGGATGTGCCACAGCGATTATGGGGCTATCATGTTCCCAGAGGTGTATGTCTAGGTGAGTGACATCAGCAGCCTTGCCAAAGTTGAATATATGTATTGCACAGAGTGTGAGTAGCCTAACAAGCATTTCACTCTACACAGTCAGAGGCAGACAGGCACACACACAAACACACACTCAAACAATTGACAGGTGTGGGGTTAGTACTACTACCTAACTACTCTGTCACTACAGCAGTACGCAGTTATGGGATGTGCCATGCATTTTACTGAGCTATAGCTCTCCCAAAGGTGTAATTCACATTGGATAACCTCAGCAGGCTTGTCATACTACTGCTTTGGGGAGGGCAGTGTGTGCATGGGCCATACCCCATTCATATAGGGGTTGACATGCCACATGCAGGCACACACGGAGTCATATGACACAGGTGCGTGTATACAGCTACTAGATGGCTGCTTCCTTGTACAGTCTTGTTGCACAGCTGGCATGTACATCACATAGTCTGTCATGCTGACAGGTACTGGTGGCTAGTATCCACAGTGGGTTACATCCACACCTCATGTGTTGGGGGCGCTTAGGCTGTGTGCCAGTTGGGACAGGCCCACATAGCTCCTTGTCACAGTCACCCTCTTCCACACATCTATGCCCGTGTGCCTGTGGCTTATTATAGTGTGCTGTCCTTACATATTTGTCTGCATTCCTATCCACTGTGTGTGCAAGGCAGGTGTGGTGCATACTGACATGTGCTCACACTGAGAACTGCAACTTCCAGATATGTCTGGTCCACTGGTGTATGCAGACATGGCCTTCATGTGTTTAAGTGTGTGAGCATGACCTCTCAGTATGTTGTTGACTGACATTGCCTTCAGTCCTCTAAGTGTGTGAGCATGCCCAGTATAGCCATCTGTGTTACATGTGTGGACCACGTCCAGGTTGTTTGTACTTCGGCGCTGACATTTTGTTGTACACCAATGGGTAGCATGCTGTGTCTGCAGGGTATCCATCGGTCATTTGCCATTGACTGTTGCTACATTTCTGCTGTTCTACACAGGAGTGGGGGGGGCACACCCTGACTGTTACTCTGTGTGTACGTTGGATGGTGGGGGGCACACCTGACACTTGTACACATTTGCTAGGACTGTACTGGTAAGTCAGGTACTCCATTTCAGTCTGTAGTCTTACCTATCCTGCTGGCTAGGGCTTACTAGTGTAGTACAGATCCTAGCTTTGTTTACCTACATATTAGTGTCTGACTTCCTAGCCTTCACAACTTACATCCGACTGCCTGGCCTGCTGTGGTCTCTGTAGGCCTGGGGGAGGGTTTAACCATAGGGCACATTCGGAGGCCATAGTACAGCATTTGTTTGTGTTTGTCTTCACCTGTCCTGCTGGCTGAGACTGTTGCTGGGTATGTGATTCTTCCTGACTGGTGTGTGTGGCTCTTATGGACACCCCTGTCATTCAGGCCATTTCCTGCAGTGGGTTTTGTCACCCTTTGTAGTACTGGCTACTATGGTGACTCCAGTATGTGTTACAGATCTCATGCTGCCACTATGGGTGTCTATTCTCTGCTGCCTTGACATCTGGCAACCCAGTTCCCTTGCATGTTCACATCCATACCATAGCTACAGGTAAAAACACATTCTACTCCATTTGACAATTGGTAGGTTGATTGACTTACCTTGAGGGTGTGCCGGACTTGAGGATGATGCTGGAGGGCTGCCTATGTTGGATGTACATAGTACACTCCCTATACATGGTTAGGCACAGGTAGTGTCATGTTTGGCATCCCTTTTACTGTCTTTGCGAGTCAGAGAGAGGTGTCATTCCCTGGGGCCCCACTGTGTCAGTGCATATGCTAAGCGTTGCCTCTTTGCCAAGGCCAGGGCATACTGGGCATGCCCCCTTCTGCCTACTGGAGCAGGCTCAGGTTGTTCCTCCTCTGAGTCACTCTGTACCTGCACAGACCTTGGCATTGTTGGGGGGCTGTGTGGCCTGCCCCATGCTGTTCCTGCTGCAGCTGTTTCCACAGGATCATATTGTGTAGCATAGCACATACCATTACTATTTGGGTACATGTAGCTGGTGAATACTGCAGGGCTCCACCGGATGTGTTCAGCACCGAAACCGTGACCTGAGCATCCCAAACACATGCTATATTATATGTCTGGCCTGTATGTGTGCATCATTATGGCGTTGTTGTTCAGGTGTGTGTGCATTTCTGATGGGTGTCATCAGGCACAGCTCCAGTGGGTACCCAGCATCCCCCACTAGGTGACCGTAGGGGATGTCCACATCGGCAAGTCTGTGGTACAGCTGCGTCAGTTGTCATATGTGTTAATCATTATAGCTTCCAGAGCAGCCAGCACACACATTCAGTATAATGCCCTGGGCATCACATACGACCTGGCAGTTGATGGAGGGGATGCCCCTGCAGTTGATGTAGGCCCTACCATGCTCACCGGGTGGTGCTTTGATGCATAAGTGCATGCAGTCTATAGCACCCACTACCCCAGGGTAGTTAGCTATTTGGTGAAAGAGACGCATATTGCGGGTCAACACCTCACGTGTGTTGAGGAAATATATGTGCTCACTGGCATGTGCTGACATGGCATCCAGGAATTGGTGGAATATTCTGGATGCTAATGCCTGTGAGATGCCCATGTTATCCCCAGTTGTAGTTTGGGAGGTACCTGTGGCTAGTATACCTAGGCCTACACATACCTTGGTATCCACTGGGATGGGTTCCCCTCGGCCAGTGTGGTGTGTTAGGTGTGGCTTGCACAGCTCAATGATTTGCTATAGGAGGTCTCTGTCCACCCTATAGCTCTCCACTATCTCCAGCTC
>NC_056732.1:422663015-422788015 GCF_019279795.1 Protopterus annectens
TATGTTTCTATATCCCTATATCACTTCATCTCTCTCCTTTGGGAGAGCAAGTACTAATCAATAAATTTTCTGTTGTCAGAAGTTTCTGTTTTTAGACCTCTTCAAATTCGTAAAGAAAAATAAATGAAAATCAGTCACTCAGTCAATCAATCAATCATTCAATAAACAAAGTAAAACATTTCAGTAATGAATTTCAGAAGTCTTAAATATAAAATAAGTGATTTCAAAGCTTTCACTTGCTTGAACACTGTTGGTAGCTGTTCTTTTGCTGAAACACAAATTAACAACCCAAAAAATTATAGCACAAATCCCGTAGTGTACCTCTTTTTATTGTTGCATGTCTGTTGGGAATAGGTGGTGGCATCTTAATATTTATAAAAGAACATCTAAAGGCTCAAAGCAAAGCCTTGAAAATGACTCAAAATTAGATACTGATTATACAATAATTGATACAATTGAATATAATTTTATAGGAATCTAGTGTAGACTATCTATCCTCCTGTAGAATACTGGGATTTCCTGACTAAACTACATGATGAAAAAAAAAAATTATGTCTTTATGGGGGATTATGGCTAATTAAACATTGACTGGTTGAACTACTCCATGTCAAGTAAATATTTCAAGATATTAATTGACTATATTAATCAAAAGGATTTTGAACAAATGGTATGAAATCCAACTAGGGATGGAAATATTTTAGACATCTTATTGACAAATCTAGGATCTGTCTTCTCCCTACCCATGGCTATATATTGCCTGTAACTTAGATCATAATACCATCAATTTAAACTTAGGGAAAACTACAACTCTGTCAAACAGTACATTATATACTGGTGAAAAGTGACTAGCATTCATAGTGGTTTGCAGTGCCAAGACTGAAATTAGTTAAATTATAGATATGCTAGCCCAGGGATTACATCAGCATACTGAGGGAGAGAAGCAACATAATAGGGAATAACGACACTCTTAACAGGTAGTGCAGGAGTACCACAGGATACCACACGAGTAGTACTACCTTAGTGTGCGGGGATATCATAAGAAAGCCATCCATCCAAAACCCAAAGCAATGCCACAGTGACCTGCACCAGAGCTTGACACAGCTACAGGTAGCGCAGCGTAGTACAATGCTGCATACAGCAGGAACAGCAATGTGAGCGGTCATCATATAAAGGGAAAGGGGTAGATATTAAAATAGAAATGTGAAGTTGGCAAGCACATAGAAAACACAAGAGTGAGCAATAATGAGAAATAAAATGATGGTGGTGGGAATAAGGGGTATATTTTTATTTTGTTATATGTCCCATTTGTTTATTAAAAGAGAAGGGTTGAAGTTAAATGTTATGAAGGGTGGCTTTGGGTGGGAAGAAGGGAAAAAGGCAAGCAGCTGATGTAGACAGAGAAGCATAACAAGACACAGTCATGGGTAATGTATGTGTAAAACATTTGGTAAACAGTGGAAGGGCATGTAAAGAAAGATTAAACAAGTGGAGCTGGCGAAGACTGGGTAATGAACATTTCAGAGAAGGGCATGGTAACATCATAAAGGGAAGGTAAGTTGCTGGCATAATCAGCTGCAAGACTTGCCAAAAGAACAACAACCTAATGTGTTACATACCCAGGTAACCAATATTAAGGGCTGGTTACCACTTCTGTGGCCTGATGGCTGTACCCACCTGTTGCGTGACTCTCCAAGTTTCTCCAGAATTCACTTTGTAATGCTGATGTAGGAATCCAGCTGCTGCTGCAAATCAGCAGCCAGCAATGTCCACACCTACCACTGTATTACCACGTGACAACCCCTGTCCACCTTAAGAAGACAAGTCTTCACTTCTCTTCTGAGAGAATGAAACACGTGGCACCAAACACCCTCATGTCACCTGTAGCAAAAGAATATTCAGCCTCCTTATAAGAGGCAGACACAAAGAGCTGCAGAGACATAGCATCAGCCTTAGTGACTAATAGATTCTAAGGTGAACACTGCCATGCTGCCTGTTCTGCCTCAACTGGACCTGTATATGGGAGTGACTGTATGAAGAAGATGATATGACATACATATGACATGAAAAGCTTGCAGCTGCGCACTGGGAGTCTACACAACACATACACATACATAGCTTTCTGCCTGGAGGGGCAGTCCTACCTTCTGAGCCAACCGACCATAGCAACTATATTTAAACGATGCTCTTCAACAGCTGCGTAACAAAGGAAGTGATACTAAGTTCATATAGATAACACCTAATGCTGTGAGATGTAAATAAACAAACAAAAAAAAGACATATTACAGCTCTGGCTGCTTCACCAGGTGAAGCAGTGTAGGGTGGCACTACCACAGGTCATTATAGTGATATCTGCACCCTTCCCCTGTATGAGTGATGCCACTGGCATCAGATAACACCTGTGCCAGTTGAAATTAGGCATCACCTGTTTCAAAATCAACATTATACCACCCAGGAAGGTACTCCTTAAATTCTATGTGTACAATGAGCTTGTAAATCCTGCTCTCCCTGGCACACCATGCAGGAACCCTACAGTTCTCAATGGAGAAAGCAGCCTTGGCTACTGAGTAGGTCTATCTGATGTACAATATTGTGCTTACAGATGCATATTGGTGAATCACATGCCATGCAATGTAGCACTGCAGAGTAGTGCTAACACTACACATTACTACTAGCATTGGACAGTAGTGCAGCGCTACACCTGCTGCCTTGTCTAGTTGATGTACACAGTTACCACATGCTCCACACTAAGTGGCACATGCATGGTTCATGCAAAAGGTATGGACTGCACAGTATGTGGTCTAGGTAACTCAGAGGCTTCAGCACTATTTAGCTTCACTGGTATTCCGGCCACATTAAGTGGCCCATCTTATGCAATATAAAGCTCAGTCATCATCTAGCACATGGCTGTTCTGAAACATAGAAATGGCATTTACTGAAATAACTGTAAAAGTGCTGTACATGTGGAACATTAGAGATGGAAGGATGGAGAACTGGACTGGTATTGTAACTGTTGCAGCCCTGCAGTTCCTATGGTACCTGTCAGGGTGAGAAAAGGTCAATGTTTTATTGTTTGCATATCTGTCATATGCATGATTTGGTCACAAAAGGGTATAACTCCTCAGATATGGGGTACACTGTAGTGGTAACACAGCACAAACTCACATGGAAGTGCATAGGTACACAGGCAGCCAGGTTCTCACAGATGTCATATACAGGACCATCACAGAGTCACACGACACAGTTGTGTGTGCCTGTTTGGGGAATGCAGTGACCACAGGATATTGCTTGGGTTGTGGTATATATATATATATATATATATATATATATATATCTATATATATATATATATATATATATATATATATATATATATATATATCTATATATGTATATATGTATCTCTCTCTCTCTCTCTCTCTCTCTCTCTCTATATATATATATATATATATATATATACATATATATATAGCTAGCTCTACTGTAGTGTGATCCTGGAGTTTGTATATATAGTTAGGGGGAGTGTGGGGAGCACAGCCTTCCACATTGGGGGTGTGTGTGCGGCATAGCCACTCACATACTTAGCTTTTATATTTAATTTCACTGAAAGATAACAATATAAAACCAAAAGTAGGTGGGGAGCTACACCCCCCACACCCTCCAATGTGGGGGGTTGTGCTCCCCACACCCTCCCTAACTATATATACTAACTCCAGGATCACACTACAGTGGGAGAAAGGGCATATACATTTTATTTGCCCAACAGTACTTACATTCAGCGAAATGTGATTCAGTGAAATGAGTTTTCAGTGATTTGAGCTTTCAGCGATTTTTTGAGGGTGAATTGAAATTCAGTGAAATGAGTTTTCTGTGAATCAAAGTAGACCCACATATATATGTATACATACATATATATGGTGGAGATTATCTGGATTATTTTGGACCGACATGCCTGCAGGTTATAGTACATACGCGGATAGACTGGAAACTGCAAGTGCCATAGAGATGGATACAGTAGTAGGACAGCATGAACAGTAACACATGTGTGGTGTAGCCAAGCACATGCATTCAATAAATTACATGGTTTTGTCTGCAGATGTACAAGTAAAGGCACAGGTGTGACCACTGGAAGGAGGCAATGGCTGAAAATATTCACAAGTCAGAAGAATGATGTGTTACTGTAGGCCTCCTGCATACATGGCATGCACACACTGGCCAAAGGAGATGAAGACCAGCAGATTAGGAAACAGATATGGCAGGGCTTTGTGAAAGATGGGAATGTTGTAGCATGCCATAATAGGTTCAGAAACAGGTACAAAGGATGACTAAGGATATGCTGCCATGTATAAGGCAGAAGGCTTTGGACATTCACAGTGGACAGAGTCACAGCAAATAGCAGAGCACAACAATGAAGCCGTTGATGGAGAATGAAGAGTTTTTGCTGTCACTTGTCATACCAGAGATTGGGCACCCATACCAGGTGGTGGCTTTTGTTGGTGCAGACTTGACAAGTACCATTCAGGGTAGTACAGACTATACTACATTGGAGTGCCACATACCGTAGGTATGAATGATGTAGGATAGATATAACCACTGGTGACCTATACGTCTGTCTTGCAGGAGCCTCCAGTCTGCAACTGTAATGTCCTGCCTAGCAAGATATGTGCTACACAGTATTGCATAGCAATGCTTACTATGTGTACCAATATGCATGCCACAGTGGGATTCTGCAACTGCAAGTCTATGGTGACATATGCTTCATGCATTCACATTTTCCACTGCTGGATGGTTCAGCCCAATGATCAACAGAGGACAAAGTCTGCTGGATTGCTGAGACTGAGGATTACAGTAGCATGCAGGTATTATAGTCTGATGATACAGTGGCACTGTCTATGGAGGGAGCAACCACATCCATGGATACAGAGGCACATGGCTTTATTGGAACCTAATATACCATTTGTAGGTGAGAATCTGTGGGCTTCTCCCATGACCTCACTAGACACAGTCTCTGATATGAGCACTGCCTCTGATGCAGGAATACTCACATTAGTTGAGAGACACAGTTGTGACCAGTGTTGCCATGACTCTTGTACTGTCCCTGATATTCATACAGCACTATGTGCAGATCAGTGAACTAGGTTAAAGCAATCACTGCCACACACAGTACTGTGATTAATGTTATGCACATCTATGTGACACACTATAACTGTTTTCCATTCTGCCTTCACTAGTTGTGGTGTGTCTGGCTGGAGAGGGCAATGGCATGAGGTGGACATGCATGGGGTGTCCCACCTCAAGCAGCCCAGAGTTTTGTAGAGGCACCATTGGTGTTGCAAGCTGTTACAAGGCTTGACACCCCTGGGCATAATCAGAGAAGTTCCTTGGGCTCTACCCATGGGATGCCTCCTCAGCATGGCCCACAAAATTCCAAATTTCAACCATATCCCTGACATGGGATGGATTCCACCTAGCTAGCACAGTGAACACAGCCAACAGCTACATAGTGGCATCACAACTCCATCAAAATAGGATGTGACCTCTAACACACAACAATGTTCCACAGTGTCTGGCTACTGCACTCACCTCCTGTGAATGTATCCCATGGCATAGTCTTGCAGTCAGCTGCTACTGTGTTCCCCAACCTGTTCAAGTGAGGATGTTTGTTCCCTGCCCACCCACTCTCCTGTGTGTGTTTGTTGATGTCTGGTGCACAGTGTGACGAGAACATCACTGGCATTAATACCTTGCATCTTACAGCATGTGTCATATTATTCTGCATTGTCTGTGTCATAACCCATAGATGCTATGGCTTTGCCAGTGCTGTAATATACTGTGCCTTTCAATGCCTTGGCTCCAACTCTGCCCCCTCATTATCTTCCCCTTTATCTCCTTTCTGCTTTGCTACTACTATGTCAGTTATGGCATGAAGTTGTCAGGCTGAGCCGCTGGTTCATGAAGGAACTTATTGTGTTAGCAAGACAAACACTACAACCATTTTGTTGCACATCACCAAATATGTTGTTGCATATCCCCAGCCTGTATTGCAGTGCCCCATTGGAGGTGCCTAAACAGAATTACTTACACTTTAACAGTCCAAAGACGTTTTCCACAATAGTCCTTGTTTCATCATGGGCATACTGTCTTGCATTCCTCCCATTTTCTGTGGTTTGTGAATGGGGGATGTAATCCATGGCCCAAGGGTATATCTTAATCACCTCCATCCCACAAGACACAACATTCTATGTGACATGCTCCCAGCATGCTTGCTCCTTCTATGTATAGGCCATTCTATCTGACCATGTGGGAAGTCCCACTCACAGGAGCCATTGGTAAAGATCAGGCATGGGTGCACATCACCAGTGTTTCATATGTGACTGATTATACTAAATGTAAATGATCATTCCCCCATGTTAGTCTCCTGCTTTTGCATATTCTAGATTGCTCATTATATGGAATTTCTCATTTATGTGTCATTGTTTGTTTATTTGCATGTGCTGCATATTATATAATTTCAAGTATTGTGTAGTCATGCAAGCAGCATTTTTGAATTTCCCACACACACACACTGAAGATTTTTTTGAGTGGGTAACTTTGTGTGAGGTCAAAAGGGCATATCAATTCTTGTACAATCAGTTATTGTATTCACATGGTAGCCTTAATTATAAGATTTGTTGATTTTTAAATGTACCTTATTCAAGACTATTGCTAATTTGTGGAATACCTCAGAATCATAAAACACTGCTGATGCACTTTCTGCTGCATGATTTTAGCAAAAGATTGAAGGTGAAAGAACATTGTCTTAAGATGTTTTATCAGTATATATATATATATATATATATATATATATATATATATATATATATATATATATATAGGCCTTAAAGACACATGGCATTTGTTTGCATTTATTGAAGGATATAGCACTTGATGTTTTATTAGTTACTCCTGATACAACAGGCTTATGTACAGTAATTCTTCATCAGCTTGGCCTTAATATGGTAAGATAATTCCTTTTATATGTAGAAGATATAGATGGAGGACACAGTGACAACATATGTGAAATCATTGCTCTGAAACAACAACTATTTTTGTTAAATACATTTTATTATTATCAAGTTATGAGGGTAGCTATGGATACTATAGTAGCACAAACACATGCCAGTTTAGTTTTGTATTAACGGGAAAAACATTTTTTCAAAAAAAATATTTCAGACATTTATACATATATTTATAAATGTACACATTTTTGTCTAACTCATAATTTTTTGAGTTTAATAATAACTTATATAGACAAAAACAAGGGACTGCCATGGGGGCAGCTTTTGTCCCCATGTATGCTAACTTGAGTATGGGCCTCTTTGAAACTGAATATTTATACAGAAATAATTTTTTTCATAGGCATATAATCAGATATTACAGGTTCATTGATGACCTGATATTTTTGGTACAAGGGGGGTCAGGATTTAGTTGAGAATTTTGTTTCTGAGTTACATAGAAGTAGATTACATTTAGAATTTGATGGTCTTAAAATAGGAACTAGCATCTTTTTCTTGGATGCTACATTGTGCATTGTGGAAGGTAAAAATGTACACACATCAGTTAATAGAAAATTTGAAGAAGTAACACAGTTTGTACATGGACAGAGTTGTCATCCTCCCCATACATTGGAAGCATTACCTTTTGGTGAAGTCCTTAGGATTTCTAGGTTATGCAATAATGACTATGATTTTAAAAAATAATTTAGTAAAACTATTGAGATGTTTGGGCGAAGGGGTTACAGCAATGAGTTAATTGATAAAAGCTGTAAAAAAATTTTTGAAAGTAATAATAAAAGAACAGGGGGTAGTGTTAATAAGTTTTCCATTACTTCCTGTACAAATAAGATTAAAGAGCAATTTGACACTATTTATTTTGTAACTACATATAGTTGTTTGAGTACTGCAATGATGCAACAGGTTAGGTACTATTGGGAATATTTTTGTTCCCTTGGTAATGTGACAGCTTGGCTGAAGGAAAAATTGGGGATTTCCGTCAGAAGAGGGAAAAATATTCAAAATTTTATAGTTAGGAGCAAATTTACTATGCCCTCTATGTGTTTAGAACACAGAGTACTATCTAGTGGGACTTCCACGTGTGGTAGGTGTAAGGCATGCAAGTTTGTGGTTAAGAGTTTTCCACAAATTAATAATATATTTTTTAATACTTTGGATCATTTTGCTTGCAACTCTGAGGGTGTTATTTACACCCTCAGTTGTCCTTGTAACCAATTTTATATTGGAGAGACAAAGAGGGCATTTAAAGTTAGACTGATGGGACATGCAAGAGACATTAGTAACAGGAAAGAAGAAAGTTCTGTGGCAATGCCTTTAAAAATGCCATCAGGGCAGTAATGAGGGGTTAAAAGGTACAGTGCTAGAGAAAATTAATGTATCTCATTTTGATGTAAATAATTAAAAAAAAAAAACAGTTATTATTTAAGGAGGGTGTTTATATTTTAAAGTTTGGCACTTTATACCCTCATGGGTTAAATGAGGAACTGAACTGGAGAGTATTAATTTAATTGTTCTATTGTTTTATTGCATTGGCTATAAACTTTTTTTAACTTCCTAAATGGATAATTAATTATTCAATTATTGCTTGTTAGTTTTATATAAAATGTATGTGCTTTTGTGGTTCTTTACTCCTTGAAGGCTATGGTCGAGATGTCAGAGGAAAATAACTTGTTACAATAAAACTTTTGGATCACTGTCTGGTTGTAATTTGCTGTTTCTTGGTGCCTGGTGGTTGCTGTTATTTATACATGTATTGTTGTTTTATTGATGATGTTTTCTTTTTGTGGTCAGTGACAGTTACAGAATTAGAATAATTTATGCAATATTTGAATGGCTATACTCATTCAAACATTATGGTTGCATATTGATATGACAGTGATGATTTATTTTAGGTATAAGGCTTGGTAAGTACACCGTAGAACATTGGTATGCTTCAACAGTATATAAAAAAACAGCTTTTATGAACTCAAACTCGCATGCATTTAATAGTGGCAGGCCTGCATATGTCAAAAATAATGCATTTAGGAGTCAAATAGTAAGACTGTCAAGACTGATCCTTGAGAAGGAGACTTCAGATTTTGAATGGGAATTACTTAAAATAAGTTTTCAGAAGGGGTTACCAGGAAAATAATTATATTTATTGTGGTAGAAGTGGCATCAAAGAGAAGCCTGGAATATTATCCTTTTTAATTGGCTGGCTTTGACAAAAGAAATCCAATCAATAGTCAGCCAAACAGGGCAAATTTATTGGACGTGGAGAGCAGTTTAGGTAATGGTGAAATGCAGGTCATTATTAAGAGCAGCTGGCATAGTTTTAAAGGGAATACAAAAATACATGATGTGACTGCAGTGGTGGTGCTGCGGTAGCAGTGTCGCCTCACAGTAAGATGTTGTCCTATTTGATTCTCAGCTAGAGCATCTTCTGTGTGGAGACATGCATGAATGGGCATACCTTCGTTGAAGGTTGTGCGTCAGGGCTGGCAACTCAGCATGTAAAAATCTACTGCCAATCATTAGAGGACCAGAGTTCCGCTGTGGCGACCCCTAACCGGGAAAAGCCGAAAGACACAACAACAACAAAAATACATGATGTATTGGGTACTAAACCTACATTTAATATGAATGTTCAAACAATTTAAAATCTCTTTTAGAGATAGATTCTAGCAAGGTAAATGTCTTATCCAGTAGAAATCAAGGTCCTTATAAATTTAGATTTTTGCCAACCATTTAGGCTGTTTTAGAAGGACCTTATGTTACTTTTCTTACTTTTGGTAAAACCATTCGGTTTCCTTAACATTCTAACAAGCAATCTTGTGGATTGGTATATATTGTCATGTGTGATGCCTGGGAAACATATTATATTGGTAAAACAGTAAGGCAAATGACTATTCATATAAGAGACCACCATTTTGCAGTTAAAAAAATTGGCTGAAATACTCTTTGAATGTAATGTGTTAGATGTAATGGATACAGGAAATTTATATATATTTTTATAATAGATAATATAGAATTTGACTTGATGGATGGGGACATTGATGCTGTGTTGGAACAGTGGCAGCTTAAATTCAACGTGACTGTATATCTTGAGATAAATGATGGAATTTCCATTCATTGCACATTAGAGTAAGGAGCAGAAACAAACAAATAAATATATATTCAGTAAAAAAGGTTTATATGTTATGATTGTCAATTTATTACACACTTTTTGAATTTAATATATGTTTTTATTTTTTAAGGAAAATGTCATAGTTAAGTATAATATTTATATTAGAAAGGTGCCATTGGTTGATGGTCATTATGTGACGAGTTTAAAATGTAATTTAAGTGCATTTTAGGTATGTAATTATTTGTTCTGAAGAAATGTATAGATTGTAAAAGATGGAAGGTCCTAACCAATAAATATATTCCTGTGGCATTGTTTTTTTTTTAACTTATTGTCCACCGGCTTGGATTCTGTTTCATTTTGTAGTTTGATATCAAGAAGTTCATCTCAAGGGCAGACTGAAGCGAAGCTTGAGAAGTGAACTTCCACATCCATGTTGAGAACATATAACAAGTAGTTATGATAACAAAGCTTTAAATGACCAAAATACAACTAATTACAAAAGTAGGGATATGAAGTATTTTATAGATATGAAAGATGTAAATCACTTAGGTGGTACTGCATAAAGGGTGACCATATGCAAATTGTCTTTCTGATGTCAGAACAGCTTTACAAGCTGCAGGATAATTCACTCTGCCACACATTTGTTTTCTGATTACTATCTACTTGGGATCTGGGGACCCAAGTAGATAGCAGTTTCTCCTTTGATAATCATATTGCCAAGGTGGTTAGAAAATCCTTCTATGTGGCCCACCTAATCACAAAAGGGTTTGCATCTAGAACAAAAAAGGTTATTGTGCCCCTCTACTCATCACTCATCAGACCCATCATAGAGTACAACACCCCATTTGGGATGTACCTTACAAGACATCTGCAACAGCTGGAAAGTCTACAGAAGTACCTCACCAAGAGGATCACTGGCTTCAAACAGATTCCCTATGCAGCACGACCGAAGAAACTCCAGCTGTACTCGGTTGCATACCTTTTAATCAGAGGTGATCTCTGCCTGACATGCAAGGACATGTCCAGTCCAGACTTGATGGATATGCTCCACCTAAAAAAAACAAATTCCCGAGAGCCACATGCTCTAGGGATCTAAACCTCACCACAATGATAAATAGGACATGCTGGAGGGATAGATTCCTGTCCCAGAGACTCCCCATGCTTTGGAACAGGATTCCAATCTACATTAGGCAGAGCCCCTCACTAACACTCTTCAAGAGAAACCTTGACGAGTGGATGGGAAACAGAAAATTTACCCCGGTGATCACTGCAGTGGCTCTGCTGGACAGAGGCACATGGAACTAATGGCTCTGCTGGACAGAGGCACAGGGAACTAATCTAAGGGGGTGGTGAAAGCCAACACATTCTGGCTAGGCTTATAGATGCCCTTGGGCAGATAGCCTAGTACTTAACTATGAACCTATGAACCTTTTATAGCTTATAAAGCATATCCTACTTGCTACTGTCCTGCTTTGGCTGTTGTTAATGTTCTAGCATGAAGTTAAAACTCAGCAGTGTTGTAAGATGCTTAAAAACTGTCTTTTTTCAAGACTTCAGAGTGTAATGACATTTCATGTACTCTAAGCTTGTTATGCAGGAACCTCACTGTTATTAGTGAGTGTCATGCTGCCACACACATGGCAGTTACACAGAACTGCACTGGATGCCCAGTAATGGTTTAAAGGTTTTGTTTGATGAAAAGAAACATTTCATTCGGATATGATCACTGTTATTAGTGAGTGTCATGCTGCCACACACACATGGCAGTTACACAGAACTGCACTGGATGAGGATGCCCAGTAATGGTTTTGAAAGCTTTACAACACCACACAGTACCACACAAGCAAGAACTGCCTAATAGCTTTTAAAGGTTTTGTTTGATGAAAGGAACATTTCATTTCTGGATATTTTTAAGGTTGCAGCATGACGGGTGTTAATGCTTTGAAAGCTTTCAGTTTACACTACCATGTTTTAACAATTAGCTAATGGTCTATCCCATTGCAGTAATGGCAATAAAAATTACCATTGCCCGTGATTATAGAGAGCCATACAATACAGCCCTCTGAATGTTTCAGCCACAGTAAGAGCTGTGTGAGTGCTACTGTATCCAAATACAATGATAATATTTGTATACCATTCCCATCCACTACATAGTTCTACTCTGCCTTTTAAAGTTGGGCACATATAGGCAAAGCAGTGCTACATACTGGAGAAGGACATGGTACAGTTATTGCCTAAGTGCATTTACTTTATACAGTACACCTTTGTGTGGCTACTAGCTGTGCTGCCCTGGCAGGTGTAATGTTCTGGGTTTTGAATCACACACTTGCTATGGAAACAGACTAGCCATATAGTGTGCAGCCTGTTTACAAGATTGTGATCTATGTCTATGAATACCCCAGCCAAAACAGAAATCCAATGTCAGTATTAAATTGTTGTCTCAATATAAAGAGGAGGATGACTTTAATAGTTTTATTCAGGCACTTTAAGATTTGTGTAATCAGCACCAGTTGATAGGCATGTCTTTTAATCCTGTGGGTAGGACAATCCATATTGTCATTAAGTGATAATGATTGGTTCATAGGTTCATAGTTCAGTACTAGGCTATCGGCTCTAGGGCCTATACAAGCCTAGCCATAACAATTCCCTGGCTATTTCTTCCCACAATATTTGGGAAGCTGATGACTTTGATTGTTTAAAAGTGAAGCTTGATCTTTGTAAATGTTGCAAGTTAACTCTTTAAGCTTGCAGGAAAAACATAAAGAATACAGCAGAATGGAAAAACAGCATATGCAGTACTAAGTATTTATGTTGGGACTAGATGGTGAGTGGATGTCAAATTACTACTTTTGAAATGATGGAAGACCTTATGATAAGATTCCAAGCACTCAATACTTTGCCTGAAGATATAAGAATTTGTTTGACAGATCAAGACAGTACCACAGTTGAAGAGATGGGTGTAAAGAGTGACCTGTGTATAGATAGTAGGGAATAACTGTACAATATGGGGGGGGGGGGGACTCCAGGCACTGAACAAGTGTATATGTTAACTGATGGAGGACAGTCTAAATCATTCCAAAAGATCTACATACAAGGATGGAGCCACTGTTAAAATACTCTCCAAAACCTCAGGATTAAATATTTCATGTGTAACAAAGTGAATGTCCATAGTGACAAGGTAAGGAAAACTACATGAAGCAGCTAACAGAGCTGATTCTAAAAAAAGTGGTGGGGGTCTCTTGAGGCAACTGCTACTGCTGAGATGAACACCAGACCAAAAATTACTATTGTTAATCCTGCAGCTGTTAAACAGGATTAATAATTGCCAGGCAGTCCACTCAAGTTAGGACCAGGGCATAGACATCTTTCTGGGAACCATTGATCAGTGTTCACTTGGACAAGGAAGGGAAGCAAATGAACAAGCAGGCATCAGAGTATGATGATAACATAGCATTATGTTTTACTAGCAAATGATTTTGGTACAGCAAATTGTGTACATGCAATTATATGCAGCCAGGCATAGACTTATGACCATGGTGAAGGCAATGGGGGTGGGATGACCCAATCAGTGTTTACACTGCCAACAGAGGAAGGCAATGTGATTGATTCAGGGGAAGAATTAGTGGTGGCAACAAACCTAAATTTTACTCACAGCTGTGGAAAGAAAATAGTCTTCTTATCAAAGAAAGAACTGAAACAGGCACATTTCTCAAATATCACCTTGCTGAATTTAAAAGAGCTAACCAAAAATGTTTGATTCTCAAGAACAGATGAGTCTATATATATATATGGACAATACATTATTGTACTGAAACTGGACTTCTGAAGGAAGGCTAGAAGGGGAAGTTGCACAGCAGCTGGTAGTCCCAAGAGTTTACTGTCTAGCTCTCTTGGCCATAGTCTGTGATATGTATTTTCAGGCCATATTTGCATTACAGAAATAAGGCTTAAGAAACATTTCTTTTTCTTACAAAATATATGAGAAGATACAGCAGGACATGAGCAGAGTCAAGCAGGTAGCAACAAAGGAGACAAAACAAAGTCTGTTTTATCACCTTTGCCTGTTATTGAAGAAACTTTACAAAGGGTAGTCACGGCATTGCAGAGCCTGTTAGTTGTTCAAGCAACATACTGTAGGTAAGCATATATCTTAGTAATGGTAGATTATGCAACTAGACATCCTGAGGTGGTGATACTGTCCTATAATGAAGCATAAAGCGTGACCTTTTATAAATTCACAGCATGGAATGGTTTTCCTACGAAATAATGGCAGTCAGAGTTGCTAATTTTACTCCAGACCTGCAGAAGCATTGTTTGGTAAAATAAGTGAAGATTACTCCCTGCCATCCACAGACAATAGTCTTGTAGAGAGGTTTAACTTTACTCTTAAGACCATGTTGAAAGTATCTGCTGACAAGTTTAAGTGAGAGTGGGATAAGTACTTGTCCTGTCTTCTGTCTGCATACAGAGTGGTGCCCACTTGGAGTGTCTTACAGACTATGACTTAAAGTTCATGACTAGGCTTAGGAAGTTCATGGGATTGACATAAAGTACATAGCAGGAGCACAGCAACAGCAGAAGACTTACCATGGCAGGACAGCTGGAGCACAAGAATATACTTGTTAGTTTAAAGATAATGGTGCTTATTCCTGTTCAACAAATAAGTTGTAGGCAGCACAGGAGGGCCTTTTCATTACTGATAGAAATATAAACAATGCTAACTATATGGTGAAGTTACCAAGCAGGAGACAGAAACACATATTCTACCATATTAACATGATGAAGCCCAACCATAATACTGATACTTAGTATCTGCTGTGTGTTACAGGAAGTATCAAAGGCGGATCTTGTACTACAGCCCTCTCAGTGAGGCCCAGTCTGACTCATCAGTGGATGAGATAGTACTTCTACACTGGCTACCTCCTAGTTGTGTTTAGGAAATCTAAGCAATACTGCAGGAGTTTGGTGACATGTTTACTGCTAATCCATGGTATATCCAACAATGTGGGCAGGAGGACCCAATGGCTAATCAAACAGGCTCCTTTCAGGGTCAGACAAGCCAAATGAAACGTGAGAGTAACTGTGATAAATGTTTTATCTGGGAGAAATTCAGGAAGCCAGCTGTCCCTTGGTCTCACTGATAATGCTCATGTAAAAGAAAGAAAGATGGAACCACTAGGTTCTCCGTTGACAATAACAAACTGAATAGTCACACACAGTCAGATGCTTACCCATGTCCTGGACAGCTGGGTGGGGCTAAATATCTAATTACTATTGACATGTGGCCTTGACACCTGCAGCAAAAGAGAAGTCAGCTTTTGTTACTTATTTTGCTGTCACATTAATTCATCAAAAATGATCCAAAATCTTTTCAGGGGTCGGTGATTTGCATTCTGTCAGGAGCTGGAAGCTATATGCCTGCTTATATAGATAATACTGCAGTGGTCTGGACAGTCCTGGCAGAAACACATCATTCACCATGTGGAATACACTTACATGTTTTGCAGTTTTTACCATTTGACATCTTTGCTTTATCTTCACTAAAAAAATAATTGCAGGATTTATACAGTTTCTCACATAGATTTTTAGACCTCCCTTTTTAGACATCAAGTAATTTTCTTGAGACTCTGCCAAGACAAGAAGCTCGAGCAGAATGTGGTTCATATAGTTACATGACCCATCTCTCTGTCCTGACAAACCATCTCATTTGTCTAGCTAGCACCACTCTTGCACTGAACTATCATGCTGCATGACTGCAATCCAGATTTACATATGTCACTGTTTTGACTACTGGCCTTCTGTATTCATGTTATTGGATTCTGATATTTAACCACTGTCACTTTTATACCATATAGGCAGTAATGAAACTTTCAGAGAGACAAATTATATGGATCAAACATTCCCTGTCTGTCCCTGCATATGATTTCTCCTCTGACTGAAGTTTACAGCTGAGATACACCATGGAATGATCCTCTCTTTTTGAAGAAACTGAGTATAGCCCCAGACAGTGGGTTGAAGTACTCATCTGCACAATAAAGTCTTGATTGTTATCAGAAATGGCTAGTACAGGGGGACACTCAAGGAATCTCTGAGCCTCTGGACTGTCTGTTTACACTTTGGTGTCTAGGTAACCTTATCTGGCTTGTTTTCTTATGCAAAGTCTGTAAATGGACTGGTTGCTATGCTATAGTGAGATAGAATCTTCCTGTAATACACTGTTGTTTCTAGGAATGTCATTACCTGCTTTTTGGGAAAAGGAGTAGGTCATCTCTGAATGCCCATATAAACCATAATCTGCTTATGAATCAAAGAAATGTGGAACAGGCTGATCAATATTTGAAGTGGATTCAGAGCTGATTTACTATTTGAACCAGGCCTGTTGACACTGAAGACTATAGATCTTAAGCCTGCCTTCTATCCAGGGGTGTAACAAGGGCTCCCTCTTCAGAGTATACTTACTTAATTTGTATCTTAGTGATTTTACTTTTAATTAAACTAAATTTTGTAATGTCTATCCAAATTATTTAAAGACTAGTAGGATTTCTGCTAACAAAAGTGTTGTAAACATACTGCGCAATGCCATATATAAACTCTAAACTTGGGCTAAAACCAATCAGATCCTTACAAATATTACCAAGAAGAAAATTATGACATTTGGTCAAGCAAACATTGGGAGTAAATATATATTTTTTTGGAAAAATATTACCTTTTTTCAAAAATGTTGGAATGTTGGTGGATAATAAATTGATAATACTCACCAGGTCATAGAAATAAAAAGAATACGGTGACAAGAATTTGAGGTGCATTAATAAAGTTATTAAATCTAGTAAGAAAGAGGTCAAGCGCCCTTTATTTGTGAATCCTATATGGGCAAGATTGGAGGTTAGATGCTCCTTTTGTTGTGCCACAACAAAAATCTGGTAGTATGGGTCTAGAGTGGACCCAGTACTGCTGTACTAAACAGATAGACATTCTTGACAAAATGTCTTACTCTGACAGAGTCAAGTGTTACATTTGTATACAATATTTTAAAGGTGAATGAATAAAAATAAAAACCCAGCTTGGATGAACTAAAATAAAACATTACCAAGCCTCTGAAGTGAGAGATAAGCATTTCTGTCTGCTAAACTATTTTCAAGAGTTGTAGACTTCTTCGGATCAGTGTTCATGCCAGAGTTAACAGTGTTTCTTAACTCTGTTTATTAATTTGACCTGAAGAAGTCTACAGTTTTAAAAATAGTTTAGAAGACAAAAGTGCTTGGAGTGATGGGTTAAAAAGGTTAATGGATATTTCGTTGCTAAGCTGCATCTCATACATCACCGTGTTCATTTCAGAAATATATTTTTTAACATCTAACATGACTAATTTTACAACAATACTTTCATCTGAGAGAAGTACCTATTTATCTTATATGGGTTGCCTAAAGTGCATAATTTTAATTGTTTAGAACACTCACCATAAGACCGATAGTCTCTAAGAAAGGGTGGCTAACCAAACCTATTTCCCTATATCTGCAATCTGTTCTAGGAAATTTTATGCATAAAATCAAAAGTTACATACATAGAAGATTGCCTAAGAAAACTATATGGATGGCATAAGTCAAATAAAGAGAATGATTTCCTTTTGGTAACCCTAGATATAAATTCATTATTTACACTTAGAGTATCCCTAATGAGTATGGATTAGATGTAATATGTGATTTTTTTTATGCCACAGTACTGAGCTGGATGGCAGAAGTATTGAAAATATCTGCCAGTTATTAGAAATAGTACTTACTAATAACGTGTTTATTTTTGATAATCAACTATACTTTCAAAGATCGGGCATAGCAATGGGGATAGCAATAGCCAACAGTTATGTCAACCTAGTATTGGATCAATGGGAAAACAAAGTCATATATAATGGTCCTATTAAATATAAATTTAGAGTACTTTTCACACTCATTTTGTGTTTGATGATGTCTGTTTGATTCTTTTTGATCTGTAAGGGGTAGAGAATGTCAACTTCTGCATTGTGCAAAATATTTGAATGGGTCTACCAGCACCTTGAAGTCTAAGCCTAACGTTTCACAAGATCAGATGGACTTTTTGGATGTTGGAATAGAGAAAATTGATGAAGGCATGAGTAGGAGTATTTTTAAGAAAAGTGTTCATGTTAATCGATATACACATAAAATAGTATGCATGCAGCACATATTTTAAATCTGCATGTCCTCACTGTGGTCGCGTGGGTTTCCTCCGGGTGCTCCGGTTTCCTCCCACATCCCAAAGACATGGTGTAGGTGGGTTGGACACTCTAAATTGGCCCTAGGCATGAGTGTGTGCATGTGTGTGCCTTCTGTGGAAGGTTGGGTGCTGGGCTGGCAACTCGACACTGTAAAACTCCACTGCCAATCATGAGTGGACAGGTGATCTGCTGTGGTGACCCCTAACCGGGAAAAGCTGAAAGAAGAAGAAGAAGAAGAAGATAATTAAAAGTTAATTATTAAGAGTGAGTAGGCTTAACACACAAGAAGAGAGATGAAAGGGACGAATGTACAAAATGATCCAAGAGTTGAAAGAAAGGGGCTATGATGAAAGCCTACTGAATATAGCTATGCATGAAGTAATCCAAGATAGAGAAGAGGTAAGTAAACCATTTTGTGGTGAGAAGAAAACTGTAAGTGAGAATTCCATTAATAAAGCAGAATGAATAAATAAGTTAAGACATGTAACTATGTATAGTAATAGAATCACAGAAGTTAAAAAAGTAATATCTAGGAATTGGCATATTTTGAAAACAATGCCTGGATTAGAACATATGACTGAAGATAAACCAAACTTTCATATAGGAATTGTAGGAACCTTAAACAGAGGCTATGCTACAGCGAGATGGGGCAGTCAAATAATAAGGAGAGACCAGCAATAAGTAAACAAGGTACTTTCCCATGCTATAATTGCAGCTGCTGTAAACATGTTCTTGTTGGTAATAATATTTTTGTACATCCTACATCTATAAGAGAATATGTTTTTGAATGTTTTGCAACATGTAACACTGCAAATATTGTCTACCTTGAAACCTGTGTTAAATGTACAGCATTTTATGTGGGTAAATGCAATCGAAAACCGAAAGACCACATAATTTGGCATTGATCAGAAATATGTAGGAATGTCTACTCAAATGCTTTAGCTAAGCATATATCTGAGTATGGCTGTAGTCATAATTTTAAGTTCAGGTTTATAGATGTCGTTAAGAACATTAGAGGGGGTAATATAAATAATGTATTAGAAATTAGAGAGTATAATTGGATTCTAGGACTGACTACATGCTGATGTGAAACCAAGAATTAACACAGCCATTAGTTTAAAACCAATCTTAATTAAAAAACAAATGCAGTATACATTATTATCTTGCAGACAATATGACATTTAAATGCAATGATTTTATGTCATTTTTAAATGTTTTTACACTGTTTTATCTTATATATTAATATGTGGGATAAGTTGTGTGAAGTTGATTATAATTATTTTTGTTGATTAATTGCTAGTTGATTATGACTGGGGTGTTGTATCATATGAGCTTTTTTGAAAGTATTTTAAATGTGGTTGGTTAATTTACTTGTTAATTTTGCACTGAGGAAGGGCTATGCCTGAAAGCTTTGTGCATTAAAGTTTGTTTCATTTGGCATTTCTTAACTCTGATTTTTTTTTTATTTTTGGTTTTGTTAAAGTGCACTTAAGGCCAAGTTAACTGCTGTACTATTCCATTTTTTTTCTGCAGCTAGTGATTCCTCCCACCCCTTTTCCCCACACTACTGTAGGTACCATTAAGACACAAGTGTAGGGTCCCTGGTGGCTAGTGGTTCCCCTCACCCCCCAATCCCCCTATTACTTTCAATTTCCATATATGGATATGGCCTTTTGGCAGTGTTCACTGCCATGATGTGGTGGGGTTGGCCATGCTGATCTACTCTTTTTTATGCATTTTATTGAATTAGTCAGCACATAGATGCCTACCTGGAGGCTGTCCCAAGAGAAGGAGTAAATGCCTAATTAGCCTATATCCCTCTCCCAGACTGCCTAATTAGCATTCAGCACAGTTGCAGATTTAATCCTACATGGTACTGCATGTCTTCATGTTACAGCACCATGTAACACCATGTTAGGGCTGTTTCTGCATTCAGAAAGGTTAATGTGACATGTACACAAGATGTACATGTTACAGTAATCTTTATGACTTCTCCTGTGTTTTTATTTATTTTTATTCCTACAGTATGTTATAGCACTTGAGGCACAGTACACAGAGTTAAGGTCCATGATCTGTTTTTTACCGTTTTATAGATGGTTCAGAGACAAGTTGATCATGATATTCAAGGCAAGTGAACATAGTATTTTTGAATGCATTAGAATAAAAGCTTTGATAGTAGTTATGGTGAAGTATAAGACTTTTGAAAAGAAGTCAAATCATTACTACTTGGTTCTGTGATAGGGTTGTTAAACACTGGAATAAATTATGCAATTAGTTTAAAGACTGTGACACAGAAAAAAAAATCTTAAAATTATGATTTAACAAATATTATGGTGATAATAACTTTAATAGTGACTATGAGGCCAGCTAACATGTCTTCATGTTCTAGCCCATATTATGAACTTGAACATGAACTAGCCCCCACCATGGTAGGCTGTGGCTAGATCTTGCCACCACCCACCTGATTACAAAGATAAGACATATTTGCCATTCTTCAAAAAATAACGATGTCTCCTGCTGGTATTTCACTCCATGGAGATGGAAGATTTTAGATGTTAAAACAGAATGTCCATATGTTGGCGCCAAAACACCAACTTCAAATTATACAGAACTCAATACAGATCCTTTGAATTCTTTAAACGTTGACTATTCAGTCCAATAACAAAAAACTTATTAAGGTGAAACCAAAAAATTATTTATTGGGTAACAGCTTTATCAAACCACAGATACAAAAGGCAGAAAGCTTCTATTTATACAAAAGTGAATTCAATTAAACAATTAACGTTAGCAATTAAGTTTAAAAGGTATATCCATACACTTATAACCAAGAAGGTTAAAATAATAAATTTCAAATCTAGAATGCTCTACTTATTCTGGTTAAAACAATTTAAAATATTGCACAGTTTAACATTATACTTATAACAGCCAGTATATGCTTCCTACATATTTAAAAACATGTGCATATGAAACTTTTCTTCAAATGTTGCATAACTGCAATAAATAACATTAAAAAATAGGTACTGACTAATGCTCTGAATGTAACACATCACTGAAATATGTGACTTTCATCGGTTAAACATGAATAAAATGAACCATAAAAACTTGATAGGAAGTATAATAAACTAGATTATGCTAAAAAACTACTCTATCTCTAAATAATGTAGTGGCTATACAGTCTAAATGTAGAGCAGAGAAATTAGATTTTATGTCTTCTCTTCTTGAGGGCTGGTTTTAATGGGACTCTATCATTAAGACCAGGGTAAAGGTGTGCTTTAGTTTTTATGATCCATTCTGTCTCTATGGATTCTGTTAAATTTCTGATGTCACCACCTCTTATGTTGCTCACAGTTACTTGTAAAGCAGAAAATGTAAAACTGTGTGTATCACCTGCACTAATAACATGCTTAGATAGTGCATTTACTTCAGATCGGATGCGGATTTGGTATAAGTGTTCTCTTATTCTTTCTTTAAACATTCTGTCTGTCTTTCCTACATAGTAGGATGAGCATACTTTACACCTGGCCAAGTAAATCACATGTTTAGTGTTACAGTTCGCATTCACTTTCACATTAATAAAATCACCTGTTAAAGGGTGTATGAATGCATTAATATTAGACATGTGATGACAGTAATTACATTTATTGCAAGTTCTGGTTCCCTCATAAGCCCTGGTATTCATATCTGTATTATAAGCATTGCCACATAATAACCTATGTAAGTTATTCTTATTTTATATGCAAATCTAGGTGTTTCTTGTATAAATTTAGAAACTTCTGAGTCTACATTGAGAATATCCCAATGTTTGTGTATGCAGTCTCGGATTTGCTGTACATCCTGTGTATAATATAGAGTATATCTAAATGAAATATTATCTTGTTGTGTCCCATTACTATCTTTCATTCGATATTTATCCTTCCCTATATCTGAAAATATGGGACATGCTTGACTATGGCGTAACATCTTAACGCTTGCACTTGCATTGACAATCTCTGCAGAGCCATATTGTCTTTGACGAAACCTATTTTCCAAATCCATTATCTCTTGATTAAACATAATAGGTGAAGAATTTAATCTTGAGACTCTCATACACTGACCCTTTAGTATATTTCTGAATACGTGGGGGGGATGCATACTGTCTCTGTTTAACAGAGTATTTTTATAACAAGTTTTTCGATGCACTCCTGTATTAAAGTGTCCACTGGGTAAACGCGTTATGTTAACATCCAGAAATGAAATTGTGTCCTTAGAATAAGCCAATGTGAATTTCAAAAAAGTCGTTAATTCATTAACTTCATTATAAAAGGCAATTAAGTCTTCCACTTGACCCTGCCACAAGAAAAAAAGGTCATGGGTCTCATGGGGGGGTTATTGGGGTCTTTATGGATTTTTGGTAGACCTTTAATAATTGGTGTCACCGGTTCATCCACCATCAGATAATCACACAAATTATTATCAATTATACCCATTTTATATAACTCTTCCAAACCACTATATACATTATTAATAACCCGTATTACATCATTCTGATGAAGTACTACATAATATTTAGAATCATTTAACATAACTTGCATTCTCATTCTATAATCAGTAGTATCAAATACCACAATTGGACCACCTTTGTCCGCTGGTCTGATCGTAATAGTCTCAGGGAGAGGGTGGGTTACAGAGAACATTTCATTCTATTTAGAAAGGACATTGAAGCCCTTTGTCTTTAATCACACCACAATACTGAAAGACTCTAAAGAGTTCTTATTAGACTTCTATGAAGTAGTAAAACCACTGAGTAACTCAATAGATTTGATACTTGTCACAATGGATGTGAAGTCATTATTCACTAACATTTCAAATGAAAAGGGTTTGGAATTCATACATCTGTATTTAAAAAGATATTCCAATATTCCCACTAGTCGAATAGATGTACTATGTAACTTACTAGAATTGGTGCTAGAAAGCAATTTGTTCATCTTTGATGGCCAGTATTATTTACAGAGGGATGGCGTAGCTATGGGCACGTCTTGTGCCAATAGCTACGCCAACCTAGTTATGGCATTGTGGGAAGAGGAACAGATGTTTAAGTTAGAAACTTATAAGAGACATGTGGTCTTTTACAAACGATTTGTAGATGACCTTTTTTTCTTGTGGCAGGGTCAAGTGGAAGACTTAATTGCCTTTTATAATGAAGTTAATGAATTAACAACTTTTTTGAAATTCACATTGGCTTATTCTAAGGACACAATTTCATTTTTGGATGTTAATATAACGCGTTTACCTAGTGGATACTTTAACACAGGAGTGCATCGAAAAACTTGTCATAAAAATACTCTGTTAATCAGAGACAGTATGCATCCCACTCACATATTCAGAAATATACTAAAGGGTCAGTGTATGAGAGTCTCAAGATTAAATTCTTCACCTATTATGTTTAATCAAGAGATAATGGATTTGGAAAATAGGTTTCGTCAAAGACAATATGGCTCTGCAGAGATTGTCAATGCAAGTGCAAGCGTTAAGATGCTACGCCATAGTCAAGCATGTCCCATATTTTCAGATATAGGGAAGGATAAATATCGATTGAAAGATAGCAATGGGACACAACAAGATAATACTTCACTTAGATACACTCTATATTATACACAGGATGTACAGCAAATCCGAGACTGCATACACAAACATTGGGATATTCTCAATGTAGACTCAGAAGTTTCTAAATTTATACAAGAAACACCTAGATTTGCATATAAAAATAAGAATAATCTACATAGATTATTATGTGACAATGCTTACAATACAGATATGAATACCAGGGCTTATGAGGGAACTAGAACTTGCAATAAATGTAATTACTGTCATCACATGTCTAATATTAATGCATTCATACACCCTTTAACAGGTGATTTTATTAATGTGAAAGTGAATGCGAACTGTAACACTAAACATGTGATTTACTTGGCCAGGTGTAAAGTATGCTCATCCTACTATGTAGGAAAGACAGACAGAATGTTTAAAGAAAGAATAAGAGAACACTTATACCAAATTCGCATTCGATCTGAAGTAAATGCACTATCTAAGCATGTTATTAGTGCAGGTGATACACACAGTTTTACATTTTCTGCTTTACAAGTAACTGTGAGCAACATAAGAGGTGGTGACATCAGAAATTTAACAGAATCCATAGAGACAGAATGGATCATAAAAACTAAAGCACACCTTTACCCTGGTCTTAATGATAGAGTCCCATTAAAACCAGCCCTCAAGAAGAGAAGACATAAAATCTAATTTCTCTGCTCTACATTTAGACTGTATAGCCACTATATTATTTAGAGATAGAGTAGTTTTTTAGCATAACCTAGTTTATTATACTTTCTATTAAGTTTCCATGGTTCATTTCATTCATGCTTAACCGATGAAAGTCACATATTTCAGTGATATGTTACATTCAGAGCATTAGTCAGTACCTATTTTTTTATGTTATTTATTGCAGTTATGCAACATTTGAAGAAAAGATTCATATGCACATGTTTCTAAATATATAGGAAGCATATACTGGCTGTTATAAGTATAATGTTAAACTGTGCAATATTTTAAATTGTTTTAACCAGAATAAGTAGAGCATTCTAGATTTGAAATTTATTATTTTAACCTTCTTGGTTATAAGTGTATGTATATACCTTTTAAACTTAATTGCTAACGTTAATTGTTTAATTGAATTCACTTTTGTATAAATAGAAGCTTTCTGCCTTTTGTATCTGTGGTTTGATAAAGCTGTTAGCGAAAGCGCTTACCCAATAAATAATTTTTTGGTTTCACCTTAATAAGTTTTTTGTTATTGGACTGAATAGTCAACGTTTAAAGAATTCAAAGGATCTGTATTGAGTTCTGTATAATTTGAAGTTGGTGTTTTGGCGCCAACATATGGACATTCTGTCTTAACATCTAAAACCTTCCATCTCCGTGGAGTGAAATACCAGCAGGAGACAGTTATTTTTTTTAATTCTGGCTTTTATTATTATCCTGTTGGCTTTCCAGAGTTTGCCAGGGACAATTCTTTTATCTTTTTTCATATTTGCCATTCTGTCTGAAGGTTTGCTTGCCTTAACAATTTACTCTAATCTTTTTAGTGTGCTTATTAACACCCTAACAAGCTGAACATTTTCCTGCCAGGACCGTTTGTACCCCTTACCACTTGTAATTGTCTTCCACTAAATATGGAACAAAATGTGAAATAAAAAACTGAACATAAATTGTGATTCATTTACTTGTAGTCAGAGAAATGTGTGCACATTCACATTAGAAGGGCTTTGCCAGCTACTTAACACCACAACCAAGAAGCAGTAAATCGAAATGAAACCACAACTAGCCACCGGATAAAAATTTATTATAAAGACACTTGAAATACCCTAGCACTTTGCCAAACAGCCTTCCAGGAGTAATACAAATTCACCATACATAAAACACCTTATATAGTCATTTCTATTATACAATCAATCAATTAATCAATAAATACTTCCAATTAACCTCAGAATTTAAGCCTAAAGGCAACACTGTATTAAACTTTAAAATATAAGTAGATTCTTTGTATAACAATTTATCTTTTAAAACACACATCTCCCCAAGTTGTACAGAAATGTGTTCAAGAATACAACCCTGTAATAAAGAAAAATTACTATCACGTTTGTCTCTGAAATGCATGGCAATATTGCTTTCAACTTTTTGTTTTTTGATGTCCCTAATATGTTCTTGTAGTCTTGTCCTAAACTTTCTCTTGCTTTCCCCTATGTAATATAAATCACAGGGACACCTTAAGACATAAATGATGCCTTCAGTAACACAAGAATACTTTCCTAAAGGAAAAAAATGGACACCATTTATTTACCAAAGAAAGTTACTATATTACAACAAACATTACACCTACCACAAGGAAAGTACCTAATAGAAAAGAATTCATAATAATAACATCTTCAGGGGGAATAAAATAAAATAAAAAATTCTGCCAATCAATGTACAGCCTTATATAGTCAGAAATGGATAAATTATAGTCATCTTTACCTCTTAATAGTATCAGAACTACCTAGCTGAAAGTGTTTTTTTTTACTAAAGCCAACTGTCTGTTCCAGTCATTTTATTTTACATTTCAGTATGAATAATATACCTGTATATATATATATATATATATATATATATATATATATATATATTTATTTTTTAATTTTCAAATTGCAGTGCAATGTCTGATTTCTTCATGTAAAGAATTTTGTTATTGAATACCAAAGGCTTGTGGATTGCTGTTTATTAATGTTGTTGTTGTGTCTTTTGGCTTTTCCCGGTTAAGGGTCGCCACAGCGGAACTCCGGTCTGCTAATGATTGGCAGTGGAATTTTACGTGCCGAGTTGCCAGCCCTGACGCAAACCTTCAACGAAGGCATTCCCATTCACGCATGTCTCCACACACAACACGCTCTAACTGGGAATTGAACAGGACAAAGTCTTACTCTGAGGCGACAAGGTAAATATACACAACTGTTGAATTTAACTTTTGGCATCCACCTTCCAGAGAAAGGACTGCTTAGCCTTAGCTATTATAAGATATTTTATATATTACAGGTATCTCACTTTGAAGAGTGTACAGTACTTTATAACCTTGGTATGCCAGACTGGTCTAGATGATAGCAGTGAGTTATTGTAAAAGCAGGAAGGAGGTTTGACACTGAAAGGAATTATTATCCTTTCCTGGAAATCACTGAGTGTGTGTAAAAGTAACAGTGATAGCCAGCATGTTATTACTGTTTGTAAGTTAACAATGCAAGGAAGTGAGCTGAGACTGTGATTAGTAGCCTGTGTAGTATGGGACATATTTAGGTGTGGTTGATGTTGGGCACAGCCCAAGGCAACAGTGTTTATTTACTGTGCATACTTAAAGCCAATCGCATCATTTATATTATCATTATTTCATCAAGAAAGTGGTGCAAATTGAAAGACTACAGCTTCTGTCTCAGCCATACTAGTTGTTGGCAAGGGCCCTCCTTTATATATTACTTGGTGGTCTAGCATAGATTTACATCCTGTACCCTGACCCTGACAGTATGTATGCATGCGCATGTGCGTGTGTGTGTGTGTCTCTATACATATATATATATATATATATATATATATATATATATATATATAGAGAGAGAGAGAGAGGTGTGTGCGTGTGTGCATGTGTGCGTGTGTGTGTGTGTGTGTGTGTGTGTGTGTGTGTGTGTGTGTGCATATCTCTGCATGTGTTTGTGTGTGTGTGTCTGTGTGTGTGTGTGTGTGTGTGTGTGTGCGCATGCATATGCATGCGTGTGTGTCTGTGTGTGTGTGTGTCTATATATATAGAGAGAGAGAGAGTGAGAGAGAGAGAGAGGTGTGTGTGTGTGTGTGTGTGTGTGTGTGTGTGTGTGTGTGTGTGTGAGTGTGTGTGTGTGTGTGTGTGGGGGGGGGTTGTGTGGGGGTGTGTGTGTGTGCATATCTCTGCATGTGTTTATGTGTGTGTGTGTGTGTGTGTGTGTGTGTGTGTGTGTGTGTGTGTGTGTGTGTGTGTGTGTTGCACACCAGCATTTGTTCTGGTAAATAGGCTCTTGCATATAAACCTATATTCTGCTAGAAAGCATAATCCTGTAATCCTGCATTTAATTCCTTCAGCTTGCAGTTATCTGCTGAATGCCTCTGAACAAAACCACTTTACCAGACAGTGCTTTTAAATCACCTCTGGAAACATGCATGTGCTTAATGAGTTTACTCAATTAGCAAATGAATTAAAATATATAGCTATCACTTTTCCTTTAAACAGCAAACAGCTACCAAATATAGATTTTGAATTTGCTGCAGAAATACATTCTGGACCCATAAGAATCATTTTAAGACATTTGTTGAATTGTCACTTAATTCATAGACATACATTTATGCAGAAGAAAGCAAACCATGTTAACATGTAACCTCACTCCTCCTCCAAAACATTATTCTGCGTGCATTGTTCCCACAATTTCCATTTTAATATAATTTGTACTTCCCCTTTTTCTAAAGTTTCCTACTTCCAGTTCTTTTATCTCTGTTACAATATTCATTACTTCACATACAGTTGGTTGAGAGTTTGATTTTCATTTTCTAGTAATTGCTTCTTTAGCAGCCACCAGAATTAAACTTAACAAGGCCTGACTATATATAGACAATTCAGATCCTGTATCCCAGCTCAAAAAATAATGCCCTTAGTTACACCTATTTGCTCACCCAATATTGATGAAAGAGTATTCTATAGCACATTTTTAAATTCTGCCAACTCATTACACTTCTAAAACATATGCTTCCAGATACCTCTTTCTTCCGCATTGCACTGCCAACATTTGCCATCTACCTGAGGAAAAATTCTTTGGAGTCTGCTTTGGGTATAAAAATGCCTACGTAAACACTTCCAAGAAAAATCGTAAATATTTTAGACTTTGTTGTATATTTGGGTGCATACATATCTCCTCCCATTGTTCCATTGTGAATTGATTATCCAATTGATTCCAATAGTTATTGTACAATATTTATATGCCCTACTAATCCATAAAAATCATTTTGATCAATTACTTCTGGAAGAACAGTCATAAATGAAAATGGTAGAGGTTAAATCACACGTTGAAAATGTATGAGCTTGTGCCTATTTGTAATATTTTAGTGTTCATTATTAAAGCTGACTCACCGTAATGCCTAGTTCATGTGTTTCATTAGAAATGGTGGTACCCATACTGCTACTGTTTCTGCAGTGTAATTAATATTCAGCAGTTGTTATAATAACAGTAAATAATATTGGTTGTAGAGATACAGCATTACTGAAAAAGGATATGACAGACAAAATTATTACTATAAGCTAAGAACAAAGATATACGGTAGTAGGCAGTATCGCTAGAAGGTGAACAAATTGCTATAACTTATAATGAGTGAGCAGAATAACTGAAGTTTGTTTCATGGCTTAGAAGAGAAAACATAAGAGTAGCTATAAGGAAGAAGAAACTGATCTGGTTTCATGTCAAGACCATTTACTGCTTCTAGGATACTACATGGTCTTAAGGGATGTATCAGTCATAATGCAACAAAAGGAAAACGGTGGGCTTCTGGTATGATGTGGCATTTGGGTTTAGTGGGAAGAAAGGACATAATAAAATAGAGACAGAGATGATACTCAAGAAGCAATGTGAATGCTAAAAGGCAAAGAAAGAAGTGGACATGAAAGGTAAATATTGATTAAAACAGAAAAAATCCACTACAACCACATATTTCTGAACAAGATATTTTAAAAAAGTGCTTTGAGCAAATTGTTCAAAATCTGACAGCATGCCTGTAAACCTAATTAACTGGATTCTGGTCTTTGTCTTTAGACTTGTATTCACTGCTCATAACTATTGTGCTATACTGCCTTCCATGGAAGAACACAGATGAAACAACAACCAGTCATAACAGTAGTGGATGAAGACTGGGGTAATGGGAGAAAGACACTGGTGAATGACATAGCAGGAGTTAGAAGGACGTTAAAACTGTTCTGCAGTGTGAATACAAAATAATTAGATGTAATAACAATGTACTGGCACCTGCAGTACCAAGGTAATTATAGTTAACAAAATCAGGCCTGAGATGGTCATTAAAGAGTATTTTTTCTCTTCCTCCCTTTCTCTTTCTTTCTTTCCTCTCTTCCATTTTGCCAGTTAGATTAATTCACTGAAACTAGAGATCCTTTTCAGTAACTGATTCAGAAAGAAAATTAAGTTAAAAAATTGCTTGGATGAATAAAGAATGTAACTGAAACCTGATGGCATTAAAGTGGTCTCATGTTTTTTTCAGTCTAGTTAGCACCTGGGGAGTGGTTCCAGCCATATAACTATTTTGCTGCTTTGGGGTCCTTTTGTGTCTCCATGGATTCTGTTATCTTGTGCTTGCATGTTACCTAACACTGAACAAGCTAAGGTCTTTGACTTCTAAGTTTTCCTTATCATCATGTCACCCAAGGGATTGGAAGGGAAATTAAAATATGGACCTAAGCAATAAGATGAATGTGAAATTGGCTCATTGATGAGAACCCAAGTGTCAAGGCATATCTGTCTGGGTAGAAAGCAGCAACCAGTGGGATGCTGGATTTCCTAGCATGTGTGTAACAGATATATGGTGGGGCTGCAGATTAAAGCCATGCTGCTTGCTCACTACTGACTTTAGGATTGATTCTTTGCCCATTTATTTTTCATCCTGTCACCAGAGAGAGCGTCTGTCACTTGCAAGGTAAGAGGATAAGTATTCATAAGAATTTAATGTAAACAGATGCTCTGTAGTACAAGCATCACCACAGTTGTGGACGAATTTGAGAAAACAACAGCCCCCGAGATTCAATAAGTAATTTTTTCCATGCAGGAATAGTATAGCAGCTCCTGCATGGAATATGGCCGCCGAGAGATCCAGTAAACAAGGCTAGGAGTGTCCATGAGCCTGCTAGCACTATTCTTGCATGACCACCACTGAATTATGCTAATTACCTAATTTGCTGGTGAAAACCATGCAAATGAGGTGAATTAGTGATTCAGTAAGAAGGCAGGCATCCGTGCAAGAACAGTGTGAGGTGCAGAAATGTATTCGGTTACTAACAGAGTACATTTCTGCAAAAATCAAAATGGAGGCATGACAGCTCAAAGTAAAGCATGTATTATAATCAGTAGGCATGCCAATGGTCAAATATATGGCCACTGGCATGGAAAAGAGGTGCAAAATTATAAAAATCAAAGTTTTTTTTTGGCCGATTTCGGCCATTTAAGCATAGGGCAGAGGTGCGTAAATGGGATCATGTGGAAAATAAAGAAAAAAAAATGTGAAAAGACAATTTTAAGTGAAATCTGCATTTTGCCATTATAGTGTATGGCATGCACAATCAAAACAATAACTGGCAACACTGGTTGCTAAGGAGGAAGGCTGTGGTGTAGTGGTGTAACCAGGGAGTAAGGTAGCGGGGGAAGCAAATGAGCACATTTTACTGAATCACTAAATGGGAGACCATTCTTTGGCTGCACCTAACCATGTAGGAGCTATAAGGCAGTGGTGTAAGCAGGAGAAGCAGTTGACATGAAAATGGGGTACGTCATGCTTGGTGTAAGCACATTGGAGCTCCACAGCTCCCATTTGAGCTTAGCTAAGCACAGCTAAGCAAGGGGTGTGTCTGAGACTGTATTTACCTATTCCATGAAATGAAGAGCATGTTCGCATCCATGTAGGGCCATTACTGCTGGAAAGTGTTTACTTTAGCTAAACGGGTTTGCAGGGCATGCACTGGGTGTAAAACAAAATAAAAAACCTGGAAATAGCAGAACTGTTTACATTTGGGCACTGGGTTTGCGTGGCTCGGGGATTAAAAGGGATGGAAATGGGAAGGGAAAAAAGAAAGGTAAATAGCAGAATAAAAGCAATCAAGTACAAATAACATAGCTGGCTGGGGGAATGCATCATAGTCAGCCAATCATACAGACAGCATCTGCAGCACAACAGTATAAACTATGCAAACACCTTTCAGTCTGGTTTTTCCCACAAACTCTGCACCATTGGTGTATATATGCGGAGGAATTTTAACTGACAAAATGTGAGGGGCTGGCATTGCTTTGATACATCAGTATGTGCTAGAGGCTGTGGGTGGTGAGGAGGATAATGCTGACAACTGCCCCAGACTGAGGAGGAGGAGAAGAGTGTTCAGACACAGGGTAACCTACCAGGGGCTACATGATCTGGAGATAGTAGAGCACTACAGGGTGGACAGAGACATACTTCAGTAACTCATCGAACTGCACAGGCCTCACCTCACACCCAGAGCCAACAGAGGGCAACCCATCCCCGTGGATACACAGGTATGTGTACCCTTAAGAATACCAGCTACAGGTACTTTCCAAAGACCTACTGGGGACATCATGGGGGTCTCACAGGCATCTGCATCCAGGGTACTCCACCAGTTCCTGGATGCCATGCCCCCACATGCCGGTGAGCACATTTACTTCCCCAGCACCCATGAGGAGATGACCAGCAATATGCACCTTTTTCACCATGTAGCAGACTACCCGGAGGTACTGGGTGCCATAGACTGCACGCACATCCACATCAAAGCACCACCTGGTGAGCAGGATAGGGTCTACTTAAACAGGAAGAGCTTTCACTCCATCAACTGCCAGGTCGTGTGCAATGCCCAGGGCATTAACATTAATGTGTGTGCTGGCAGCCCTGGAAGCTATCACAACTCCCACATCTGGCATTCCTCACAGCTGTACCAGGGATTTGCCAGGAGGAACATCCCATATGGCCATCTGGTGGGGGATGCTGCCTATGCACTGGATCTGTGGATGATGACACCATACCTCCCAACCGTCCCGAATTATTCATTTTTTACCGAGTTTTGGGGTCTAAATAATGGGGTGCCATGATTCTCGAGTGGCACCCCTTCATTTCCGAGTTTTTCTCAGCTTTTTTTTTTATTTTTTTTCCGCTTTTTGAGCTGATGTCATCATGTGCATGATGACATCAGTCGGGGCTACCAGCCTATCAGAATTGAGCTTGCATTCTGGCTGTTCAAATGGAGAGTGGGGAAACATTATCTTTTGGATGCACTTAAGTTGCTGTGTGAACATATCTGACTGGATTTACTAATCTTCTGTGCAGGACTAGCTTAGTCAGAAGTGCCTGTTTAGAAGCAGGACATCAGCGTGCCATGCATATTAATAAGGCATGCTGCCTGAGCTCCTAGGCTTACACGTAGTGTGTAAGAGTGCAGGGGGGCGTGTCTGAGAGCAGAGCTCTCAGAATAAACATGCCCCCGCAATGTAGAACAGCAGAAAGGGGTAAGAAATGAGTGAGACCACTCATAGGTGTCCTCATATTCCCACCAACAGTTCCCCCATGTGTACAACAGCAACAGTACATAAACATAAAACGAAGGAACCCTTTTATTTTTTTTAAAAAGTCTGAGTGAAGCTAATCATAGGTGCGTGAGTGTGCCCATCGCTTAGCCATGGTTAAAGCAGCTTAAAAGGCTGAAGAGGATAACAAGGAAGATATATGCAAATGAAACAGGACATTAATAGTGTAGTGGGCAGAGCATTCGCCTAACAAACAGGCATTCCCGGTTCGAGTCCCACTGCAGCACAGTCTATTTTACATGGCAAAGCATGTTATAACCAATATTTTTGATGCAAAACCCACTAAATAACATATATGTATGAACTGGAGTACTGCAGGAAATGCACATGTGAAGTGTCAGTGTCATAAGGAATATGGCACTAGTAAGCAGGTTTAAGCACAAATAAGCAGTAGTAAGCATATTTAAGCACTAGTAAGCATGTTTAAGTGCATTTGCATGGGGGTAAGCACTGCCCACACAGATTAAGCAATTTAGAAGCTAACTGAGTATAAGAAACTGTAACCAGAAGTTAGCAGTGCTTACCCTCACGCAAACACGCACAAACATGCTTACAACTGCTTTAAAGTGCCTTAATCATTCTGTATCCAACAGCCAGTGTTCTGCCCAGCAGCAAAATAAACAAGGCTCAAACCAAGAACCCTATACATTACAATCATAGTAGTTACCCACTAAGCCATCACAGCAGTAAATAAGACTATGGTGTCAACAAACAAATCCTCACCAAAGGAAAATCAAACTGAACATGTGAAAGGAATCTATGTACAGTGTGATGTTGTATAACCTGCTACATAACATAAATATGTGAACTGGAGTACTGCAGTAAGGCCAGATGTGAGGTGTTATTGTAATAAAGTGTTGAAGTCCCCAGGACCCCATGCAGTGTACGTACACATGAATCACAGATACCAGACACATATATAACATGTAACGAATAATAAATCAATGCCAAAAGGAAAATAAAATGCAAATTAAATATTAAGCAATGCTAAGCATTGCACAGCTTAGTTGGTGTAAGCAATGTGTAGGCTGGCTAACTCAATCTGCCCAGTGGTATACCCCTTTAAGCAATGCTAACATTAGGTAAGCAGGTTTGCCCATAGCTTAGCCTTTTCAAAACTAGCCAATCACAGAAAAGTGTGGGAAATCTGGTGTATTTAAACTGCACAGGTGCAAATACTTCCCATAACTGGTTGCAGCTCTCTACTGTATACAATGGCTGGAGTTGGGGAAGGCACTTGATTTAGAGCGCAGTGCTGGGGCATCCAGGAGTCCAGATTCATGGTATGGCTCCTGGTAAAACACCATGAGCAGAGACTATTGCAGGGCCAGTAACAGGGCTCTCAGTATAAAGTGAAGGCCTGGGACAGTCTCACCTGTGACCTCTCCATTGCCATGGGTATTCCCCGGAGTGGTGAGCAGGTCTGGCATCACTATGCTGACCTGAAGTGGTGAAGGGGGGATCTCTTGGAGCAGTGGATCCAAGAATCAAGGTGGATGGCCGATGCCCCAGCACTAAGTACTCATTCTACTATGTAGATAATGATTGCCTATCTTGGGTATACTATGAATAGGTAATGGCCAAATATCACTGTATTTCTCTGACAGCTGCAGATGAGTGGGCTGCAAACCAGCAAGCCCTTGCTGCTAGGTTGCAAAGGCTGTGTCACGAGGCAGGTTAGTAATAATCTTGCATGTACTGTCATAACATATAAATATAACAGTTCTAGAAAGTGTTGTAACAGTATAAAAATGTATTGTCTATGGGATGTACTTAATAAACTAGACAATATGGCAGGAAGACTGTCATATAGGTTGTGTGTAAATAAAGGTGTAATATCTTGTGAATAAAACTATAACCCCTGGAGTGCTTGTGTACATTCTGCTGTCATATGTTGTTGTAGTGTTGCATTCTATAAATAGCACTGTTGTATTAAGCAGTCTTACCCACACTGGTGAACGCAGTTAAAATGTGTAGGAAGTTCAATATAACAATGTTGGAAGTCCCAAGAGGTCAGTCATATTGTACAACTGAGGATGACTTAGATAGAAAACATTGGGATACTTCATACCAATTCCCTGATAGCACAGTGTACTGTGATGTCGACTGTAATATTTTATCACACACAGCAGGGGTTTGAATCCCAGGAGTGGTAGTAAGTTGTATGCATAATCATACCCCACAACTGTACAGAGTTTGTGAGAATGTTCATATAGAAAGCTGTATGCATAAATAGACCCAACAACTGTACAGAATTTGCTAGAATGTTCAGATAGTAAGCTGTAAGCATAACCATAACCATCAACTGTACAGACTGTGGCAGAATGTTCAGGTAGTAAGCTGTATGCATAGTCATACCCCTCAACTGTTCTGATATGTCCAGCATGTCCAGATAAATGGCCCAAATATATTGCCCGGTAACCTGTTCCCCTGACAAATCAGTGTGATGATCCAAGAAATGTAGGCAGCTTTTACTGACATATGACTGATAGTCAGACCTGTACATAGTCAGGGAATGTATATGAAAACAAACTTGTCATGGTAGCATCTCACCCAAAGAGTATGACAGCAATGCTCAAAATATGTCACATTAACACCTGCATCCTGGTAAGCCTTGACCAGAGTGTACGCAATAACAGATTGTTAGGTATGTGTATAACATCAACATGGAATCTGGGAGTATGTGTAGAAATTGTCCGGTAGTGTTAACAAAGATTTTCTCCACAACTATAAAAGGTAACTATTGGAAAAGCGTTGCACCACAGGTATTAGTATTTCATCTGAGTATTCAAAACTTGCTAAACAAACAAAATGGCAGAAAGACAGCTTCAAAACAACAGCTTCAATAACAGGCTTTTACCATGTTGAATCCACAATATATGAAATATAGAGCTTTGCTGTTGTAAAAGTCAAGTGGCTTTGTAATTCCACAGCTTTAAAACATGTGGATGTCATAAAAACAGAAAAAACGAACATAAAAGTAAAGAACCCTTCTGATGTAAACAATGGACCAGCGCTTTCAGCTTTTTCAAGCCTTCTTCAGATCCAAGTAGGTAAGCTGGGTTCAGTGTTTAAAAGTTGGTATCATCCAATGAAACACCTCAGTGAATGATGAATGTTAACCAATCAAGTTAGTCCATTGGTACACACCTCCATAGCTTGAAGTTAAAACTCTTTATTTAAAACTCTTTGTTTAAAACAACATGACAGTTTGACATTTCTAAGACAGACTCAGACATATTTTCAGAAGGAATATTAGTAAAATCTTTTCAGTAGGTTCTGGTTAAAAGAACAAGCTCTGCATAAAAGCCAAGATTTTGAGAGAAAAAGGTGAAAAATTAAAAAAAAAAAAAAAAAAAAAATTTAGATGGTCATTTAGGGCACTTCTTTTTATTTCATTTCAACAGTTTCTTTGGGACATCAGAGCCTAAGTCAGTATACCTAAGGTTTCTGTCAATAAAAACAGGTCATAAGTGAGCATAGCTCATTGCTCGTCTATTTTTAAGAAAAGGTTTTAAGGGAACACAGCCATTAAGGCCAGGGGGTTATCTGCCCTCAGCCGCATTATCCATTTGGCTTCCTCTCTCTCAGTCAGATTGGTCAGGTCTCCTTCTCTGGAAGTAAAATGTATCTTTGAAATGACCATGGAAACAAAGCTATGTCCCTCATGCTCACGTAAATGAAGAAAGATAATTTTTTTCCTTTCTGTTACGTATATCAGATTGATGTTTGATAATTCTTTCCTTTAGCTTCATATTAGTTTTTCCAACATAAAATGCTGTGCATGAAGTGCAGGTAGCTATGTAAACAATATTGCTGGTTAGGCAATTAGCTAATCCATGAAAAACAAATGTCTGTTTAGTAACTGGATGCTTAAATGTGTTGCTACAATTGATTACATTGCAGACCTTGCAGAAGCCACATTTCTTTGTTCCTGATGAATTATTATGTACGTACATACCTCTCAATTGTCCCTGATTTTCAGAGATGTCCCTGATTTTGATTCAAATTTTAGCTCTGTCCCTCTTAATCCCTCCTAAAACTAGTGACTTTTGGAGGAAAGGTGGTGAACTATGCTTAATGAATAGTGACAATAATTAAAAGTTATTGACTTCTTTTACTTCAGAAAATGTGTATTAATTCATATGCTCTGATTCTGTCAATGTTTCAAGTTAATAGCACTAATATTTTAAAAGTGTCCCTGATTGTCCCTGATTTTTTCTTGACTTGTCCCTGATTCTGTTGAAATTTGTCCCCGATTGGTTGAGAGGTCTGTGTACGTAGTTGTTACATATCCCATCATTTGAGCATAAAATCCTTTTGAGATTCTTTTTATTTTTGAAAAGGAAACTTGGGTTATCTCCAACAATCTCTTTTAACTTTTTATCCGAAGTTAGAATTGGCCAGAACTTTTTGATCACCTGGCATACGTTATCATGGTCTATAGTGTAAGTCAAATTGACCCTTAAGTTAGATGTTCTTTTAGGTATAGCTAGGGATGGTGTACTTTCACCTTTTCTGACCTTAGAGGAATAAAAAGGTTTGCCTTTTCCTTTACGTATGTCATTAATTCTGGTCTTGTTTAGTTCTAAACTTCTCTTTCCATATCCTCGTTGGCTGAAATTATTAATAAGCCTCTCTTCCTCCTGGAGAAAGGTTGCCTCTTCTGTACATAGCTTTGAAATCCTTGCAATTTGATTTTCAACAATGTTAGAGAAAATATGCCTAGGATGCATACTGGAAAAATGGAGCATGTGGTTTCGCCACATATCTTTCCTATAGAGGCAAGTGTCTATTCCCTTCTCCGGATCAAGAGATAATCTCACATCCAGAAAGTCAATCATCTCTCTAGATGTTTTTACATCAAATTTCAGGAAAGTAGTGGTCTGTGACAGGAAGTTAACAAAGCTTCTTAAATCTTCTTATTTGCCCTTCCATACAATGAAGGTGTCATCCACAAACTGACTGTACAGAATTATCTGGTTATCAAATGTTATTGGCATCCCTGGACCAAGCTCTCTCCCAGTTGGCTAAAACCAAGTTTGCATAACTATTGGCACAGGGCGTTCCCATGGCAACCCCCCATCTCTGCCAATAGTAGCTGTTGTCATAGGTAAACACATTGTACTCCAACACGATTTCCAAAAGATCACATATCAAACGTGATTCTACCTTCTCTTCAGTTAGAAATTCTCTTACTGCTTCAATGCCATAATTATTTGGTATGGATGTGAATAAACTATTCACGTCTAGGGTTACCAATAGCAGACTCTCAAGATCATCATGATGTTCTAGAACTATATACAGATGTTGTAAAAACTCAGCTGTATCTTTAATCACAGTGGAGGCCCTAGGTAGCATCTTTTTTAGTTCATTAAGATCTTTATGAGCACCCCACCGTACCAACTATCAGTGGATTACCAAAAATTCATAAAGATCTTAAACACCCACCTTTAAGACCAATTGTGGCTGGTAGAGGATGGCTGATGGAATCTATTTCTATGTTTATTGAACAAGAACTAAAAAAGATGCTTTAGGGAAGGTTCAAATGACAAATTCACCACCCTAACAGGTACAAGCAAGCAAAATCTGAGGGTAATGCTACTCAATGCTAGAAGTCTAAACCTCAAAATGCACTCACTCGAGGCACTCCTTAAAATGGAGAACATTGACATCTGTGCAGTGACAGAGACCTGGTTCAAAGCTCCAGAGAGCACCCCTGCATTACCAGGCTATAATTCATACCACAGCTTTCGGCCACCAAACCCGGACCGAAACACTAAAGGTGGAGGCGTGTCCATATTCATTAAGGATATCCACACCTCCAAGCTAGTTGCTCAGCATAATGCATCCGAGATTATCCAAGTTCAACTAACTCTGGGCAAAACCGCAATCCAGATTGTAGCTTGCTACAGACCCCCCACCATGCCCCAGGATTCCCACTCCTCTTTTCTTGATATACTACCAAAAACTAAAATTCTGGGAACCCAATACTAATGAAACAACACCGAAAACAGTTCCCAGAACAAGCCACGATCCACAGAAGTGTATAAATGAACTCCTTAATTCAAGTACAAAAACGATGGTTGAGCGCTTTCATCTACCCAACGTAGAGTTCAGGTTCTGATGAAATCTACGTTGGGTAGATGAAAGCGCTCAACCATCATTTTTGTACTTGAATAAAGAAGTTCATTTATACACTTCTGTGGATCGTGGCTTGTTCTGGGAACTGTTTTTGGTGTTGTTTCATTTCTTGATACAATGGAAAATATTAAGGTACAACCTAAATCTCTAATAATGGGTGATTTCAACTACCCTACCATTAACTGGGAAAACTACTCATGTACCAACTCTTTTGCTCAATGTTTTCTGGAAATCATCAATTCCAACACTTTGGATCAACTTATCCACACCCCCACCAGAGGCAGCAATATGGAACCAACATGGGTGACCGGTGTTCCACACCAGAGGTCAGCTCCTCGTTGGTCAGATCCGACCACAAGCTAATCACCCTAGACATCCACATCCCACTCCCACCCCCATTAGGAAAACAACCGTAAAAAATTTCTCCAAAGCCAACTTCACGCTTCTTAAGACAGAAGTGGCAAACTTCATGACACCCATACAGATGGACAATAGAGGTACGACTGCTGAATACTACACAAATGCACTTTATAAGCACTTACACGAGTGCATGGATTGTGCTATCCCTAACAGAACCAAGATGCTATCCTCCAAATAAAGGAAGCCAATCTGGTGGTCTTCTGCCATAAACAAACTCTACAACAGAAGAAAGAAACTGTTGCAAAAACGAGTAAAATCCCACGATTGGAGGAACTCCCTGGTCAGCCTCAGTAAGAAGCTGAGATCCCTCATAAAATCCCCCAAAGCTAGTTATGAAAACAAAATTGCCACTGATTCTAAAGACAACCACAAAGCATTCTATAGCTATGTCAAAAATCTTAGTGGCAACACTCTGATCTGCTCTGAGTTACAGCACAATGACACTAAATATACAGAACCAACTGATATTGCCAACATCCTGGCAGATAGATTCAGTGCTAACTTTACTCCCCTCTCACCCCCTAAATGGCCCATCTTTATACTGGAAGAATGCAAAGTTCCTGTAATCACGGCTGCACAGGTATAAACTTCACTCTCCAAAGCCAAGAACACAGCATCCATGGGACCAGACAACATCCCAGGCTGCCTTCTACATGAACTACAGAATGAACTGGAACCCCACCTAAGTACCATGTTCAATCATAGCCTCACCTCAGGCTTTGTGCCCATTGAGTGGCACACTGTGACAGTTGTCCCACTCCACAAAGGGGGCGCCACAACAGACCCCGGGAACTACCTCCCCATTAGCCTGATGAGCCTCGTCTGCAAGGCCACGGAACATATCATCATGGAACTCATAAACAAAGACATTGGAGATCTCCAAACCCTGGACCCCACACAGTTTGAGTTTGTAAAAGGCAGATCATGTCTCCTAAACCTGATAGACTTCTTTGAAGTAGTCACCAAAGCCATAAATGAGGGTAAGGTGGTTCACACAGCCTATCTAGGCATTCAACACCATCCCCCACTCTGGAATTATTGATAAACTCACTAAACTAGGTATAAATCCCTATGTCACAAGATGGGTTGCCAAATGGCTTACTGAAAGAACCCACACTGTGAAAGTAGCAGACTCCAAATCAGACTTCAGACCAGTGACAAGTGGAGTACCACAGGGTTCAGTCCTGGGTCCTCTCCTGTTTGGTATCTACTTCTCTGAAGTACAGGCTAACACAGAAGGTCTTTGGCTAACTAAATTCACAGATGACTGCAAACTAGGAGCCATAACTGAAACTCCTAATGATGTGGACATCCTACAAAAGGGCCTCACTGAGACAGATGCCTGGTGTCAAAGACATGGTCTCAAGCTCAATGCCAAAAAGTGCACTGTCATCCCCTTTGGTAAAAATTCTGTACCCATGAACTACCACATAGGTGGTAGTCTACTTAACACTGAAAGTGTGATAAGAGACCTTGGGACACAGGTGGACAGTAGTCTCTCCTTTGATAATCACATTGTCAAATTGGTCAGGAAATCCTTCTACATGGCACACCTCATCACAAAAGGTTTCTCATCCAGAAAAAAAGAGGTCATTGTTCCCCTCTACTCATCACTCATTAGACCCATTATAGAGTACAATGCCCCTTTTGGTATGTACCTCACAAGACATCTACAACAACTGGAAAGGCCGCAAAAATACCTCACAAAGAGGATTACTGGCCTCAAAGAGATGCCTTACACAGACCGTCTAAAAAAACTTCAGCTTTACTCCGTCGTATATCACCTACTCAGAGGCGATCTCTGCCTAACATACAAAGCTATGTCAAACCCAGAGCTGTTGGACATGCTCCACTTAAAGAAATCCCAATCCCTCCAAGCTACACACTCTAGGGACCTAAACCTTGTCACCACAATAAACAGAACATGCTGGACGGATAGATTCCTGTCCTAGAGACTTCCCATACTCTGGAACAGACTACCTATCTATGTCAAACAGAGCCCCTCATTAGCACTCTTCAAGAAAAATCTTGATGATTGGATGGGTAATAGGAAATTCACCCCGGGGATCACTTCTGTGGTTCTGCTTGACAGGGGCACAGGAAAATAATTTTCTTGGGTGGCAAAAGCCAGGGTACATTTTTGGCTAGGCTTGTATAGGCCCTAGGGCCAATAGCCTAGTACCTATCTATGAACCTATGAACCTATAAGAGATTGTTGGAGATAACCCAAGTTTCCTTTTCAAAAATAAAAAGAATCTCAAAAGAATTTTATGCTCAAATGATGGGATATGTAACAACTACGTACATAATAATTCATCAGGAACAAAGAAATGCGGCTTCTGCAAGGTCTGCAATGTAATCAATTGTAGCAACACATTTAATCATCCGGTTACTAAACAGACATTTGTTTTTCATGGATTAGCTAATTGCCTAACCAGCAATATTGTTTTCATAGCTACCTGCATTTCCTGCACAGCATTTTATGTTGGAAAAACTAATATGAAGATAAAGGAAAGAATTATCAAACATCAATCTGATATACGTAACAGAAAGGAAACAAATTATCTTTCTTCATTTACATGAACATGAGGGACATAGCTTTGTTTTCATGGTCATTTCAAAGATACATTTTACTTCCAGAGAAGGAGACCTGACCAATCTGACTGAGAGAGAGGAAGCCAAATGGATAATGCAGCTGAGGGCAGCTAACCCCCCTGACCTTAATGGCTGTGTTCCCTTAAAACCTTTTCTTAAAAATAGACGAGCAATGAGCTATGCTCACTTATGACCTGTTTTTATTGACAGAAACCTTAGGTATACTGACTTAGGCTCTGATGTCCCAAAGAAACTGTTGAAATGAAATAAAAAGAAGCGCCCTAAACGACCATCTAAAATTTTTTTTTTTTTTTTTAATTTTTAATTTTTCACTTTTTTCTCTCAAAATCTTGGCTTTTATGCAGAGCTTGTTCTTTTAACCAGAACCTACTGAAAATATTTTACTAATATTCCTTCTGAAAATATGTCTGAGTCTGTCTTAGAAATGTCAAACTGTCATGTTGTTTTAAACAAAGAGTTTTAAATAAAGAGTTTTAACTTCAAGCTATGGAGGTGTGTACCAATGGGCTAACTTGATTGGTTAACATTCATCATTCACTGAGGTGTTTCATTGGATGATACCAACTTTTAAACACTGAAACCAGCTTACCTACTTGGATCTGAAGAAGGCTTGAAAAAGCTGAAAGCGCTGGTCCATTGTTTACATCAGAAGGGTTCTTCACTTTTATGTTCGTTTTTTCTGTTTTTTTGACATCCACATGTTTTAAAGCTGTGGAATTACAATGCCACTTGACTTTTACAACAGCAAACTGTATATTTCATATATTGTGGATTCAACATGGTCAAAGCCTGTTATTGAAGCTGTTGTTTTGAAGCTGTCTTTCTGCCATTTTGTTTGTTTAGCAAGTTTTGAATACTCAGATGAAATACTAATACCTGTGGTGCAACACTCTTCCAATATTTACATTGTTTTTTGTTCTGCTGAGCGTCCTTTAGCTGAATTCACTTCTTTTTCTGGATTCAGCTATAAAAGGTAAGAGGTGTAGACTGTAGGTACAACACAGTTCACTTATATACTTGTCGACAAGCATGGAATCTGGGAGTATGTGTAGAAATTGTCAGGTAGTGTTAACAATGATTTTCTCCACAGCTATAACAGGTAAGAGCTGTAGACTGTAGTTACAACACAGTTCACTCATATACTTGTCTACAAGCATGGAATCTGGGAGTATGTGTAGAAATTGTCAGGTAGTGTTAACAATGATTTTCTCAACAGCTAAAACAGGTAAGAGGTGTAGACTATACATAAGATATAGTCCACGTATATACTAATCTACAAACATACCATTGCACAAAGTAAGGCCATTGGGTAGTGTAATAGTACATGTAAGGGACAGATCACTGCAGTGACTAGGAAAGTTGTGAAAACTACAGGGATATATCAGTTGTTAATTGACCTCTCTCACCCCCTCCATATGTGCAACAATAACCTAATTACACACCTCAATGGGTACGTGTACACTCCAAACTTTTGTTGGGACATATGTCCTATTGGTTTATAAATATTCACATTTGGTTCTTTGCATGTGCTATGTTACAATACTCCCATATTGGTCGCCTGTTGCCATCAATGAAACCTGCATGCTGTTCTAATGGACACTGTTGTCCCATATATGCATGTGTTCTGCTTGCTCTGCAACTGTTGTAAATCTGGTGTCTTGGGTTAATGGGAATACCTATGCATGATGTTATAACTAATCCTGAATGCTGTTGACTATTACTAACTGATATCTTTCTTAAAACTGCAACAGCATAGTTTGTATGGGAAGGCCGGTCCCAGTGGACCAACCTGTCCCACCTCAGCTGGCCATGGCACCGGGCACAAGCACGTCTGGGGCCCAGCCTAGGACCTCCTCCTCTGTTGGCCCTGCACCACCTTTGAGTGGAACCGCCACAGGAGATGGGGCTCAGCACCCTCAGGGAGCGGGGGTGGAGAGGTACCTGTCACCTGCTGTCAGGTCCAGGCAGTGGTGCTTAGCTATCTCGACAAGGAGATTTGAGACAAGCTATGCCAGCTTGAGGGCTGTGTGGCTCAATTAGATGGTGAGCCTACCCCTCCTACCCAGCCCCCAGCACAGCCACCTTTGGGGTCATGAAGGTGAAGTGGTGACTGCCCATGGGTGGGGACCTCAGTCCCACTGGTTCAATTTGGGGGCTCATGGGCTTGTGACTTCCAAACACCCCTCCCTGTCCAAAGTGTTTACCCTCCATATGTGTTATATATCCCTCCTGTATGCGTCTTGTTTGTCTTGTCTGTTAATCTACTCAACCTACCTCCCCAAATATACCTACTTTCCCTCCCCAACATCCCACTCTCACCTGAAACAAAAAAGGGCAATCTGTTCCCACAAAAAAATCTCGCCCCATACATAGCTATCCATATAGCAGACATGTCCACTGGACACATGTAATCTAGTCTAATTGGCATCACAACAAATTATTGTTGTCCTCACCCCCACCCAGAGGTTTGAGTGTCCAAATCTCCCTCCAAATTCAGTGTATATGCACAGCTGTTGCTGCAGAATAAATGGGCATCTATAGACCTTCCCTATACCCTTCCTACATATCCCTGGCTATTTTCCCTAATGTCTTTCCCTCTTTGTGCCCCTTTTTTCACCACTTTCCTATCAACCCCTTTTTCTTTTCTTTTAAAGAAATTACCACAGGGGTAAGCAGGAGTAAGCACTTGTAAGCAGCAGTAAGTGGGTTTAAGCCTGTTTGCATGGGGGTAAGCAATGCCTGCACAGGTTAAGCAATCTAGAAGCTAACTGAGTATAAAAAACTGTAACCGGAAGTTAGCAGTGCTTACCTCCGCTCAAACCCGCTTACAACTGCTTTAAAGTGCCTTAGTCACTCTGTATCCAACGGCCTGTGTCCTGCCCAACAACAAAATAAACAGCCTCTACAAGGCTCAAACCCAGGACCCTGCACACCATAGACAAAATGACTTACCACTAAGCCATGCCAGATATGCACAAGTTTGCTGTTTCCACAAATATATTATCCAGCCCAGTCATGCAACAGTACAGAGAATGTATACCAACAACTACATGTATGTGTGCGTCTAAATATATTAATATCTAAACAGATACAACATATCTATATATGTAGCTATATATATATATATATATATATATATATATATATATATATATTTAGAAATATATACATATATATATAAATATATATGAACATATATACATGCAAATGCCTACATCGACACATATATATGTCTACACCTATATGTCTACATATACACAGCAAGGTACATATATGTAAGCAGATATATATCTATGTAGGTATATACGGACATACTTATATATATGTAAGCAGATATATATATATATATATATATATATATATATATATATATATATATATATATATATATATATAGGTATATGTGGCCATACATCTGTAGATAGCAATGGTAGATGAACAAAAACAAATATGTCCACATGCACCGTTAATGGGGTTGAAAGGCCTAAAACAATATATGTCTTGTACGAATAGGCATACCCCCCCTCAGCCAAACACGTCAGCCCTGCAATATACTACCAAGTGTTGCAGATCCCATAATCAGGATCGGACATGACATGGGCACAAGATGTTAACAGTACTACATCCCACCTGTATAATATCAGGCTGCTATTGTTAACTTATCATGTAGTACAGTCTGGCTCCCACATGAAATATAAAATGTGGAAGCTATCAACATCCCCAGGATACATATACACAGATACATATATGCAGATACAGATATACATGTATATACATATATATATATATATATATATATATATATATATATATATATATATATACATATATCTACATATATATATAGATATACATGTGACTACACATACACATGCAGAGATATGTACAGTAAGATACATATGTAGAAGGTGCCCAAAATATAAAACAGCCACTATGCCAACAGTGCACACCTGAACAACTGGACACTGTATGGGCCACCTATACAAATGACAATTGTTGCATGCGGCATACATCCACAGAGAGGTCATAGGAAAAAACACCATGCACAGGTTTGCAGAAATGGAAACCCTTATTTGTGTACTATTACACTTCTATATGCCATGTCTTATAGCTGTTCAGACACTGACATCCATATAAATAGAGTAATGCAACTGTGAAACAGTTATACCAATACAGTAGTCTGGAAAGGTTCACATTTGTTGCTGTCCAGGTCAAGCCCTTCAAATTGTACAATAGTAAAGACAGACTGGGCCACAGGATACCAAACAATCAACAGTATGTAATGCAGGTGTATAGTTCAGCAGCCTCTATCTACACTCTGTACAAAAGCACTAGGTGGTAAAGAATTCACTTGACCACATGGGATGTAACTGTAACATAACAAGACATAAATGACACCATCACAAGTACACTGGCAAACAGAACAGTTGGTATGGCAGGAGGCAGTAGGCCTGCATTAACCCAATTTATGTATGTAATGTAAATATAGGTGAAGTATATGGTACTGTACATCCAGATACCTTAAGGCAGCTCACCCCTGATACCCCCACATTTTGTAACAGCTTAGGTCATTTATGGTGCATCCACCCACCTAGGCTCCATAATACAGGGCCATATACCACTGTTTCATACACTGGCATCTGGAGTGCATAAGGGCACACATGTATTGTGTAAGTGAAGGTCACACATATATGGCCCCAGCCCCACAGTATGTGTGGGGGATACAACAGCAGTAGACTGATGGCAGCAATGGCAGTGTGATATACTCACAGCCAACTACAGAACAACCCCTGACAACATGTCATATGTGCAAAGCTTGGTATGTAGGTGGAGGACAGAGGCTGAAACACTGGCCCATATGTGGAAACTGCTGCCATACACTAAACAAGTCGCTGGAGTTACAGGATAGTCTGCAACATACCCTATACCCTGCAACCTGATGTAGACCTATCCACATACACTCACACTGTTCCTTGCCAACACTGGGACTAGACCCCTACCTAGCAATGTTGTGATACTGACATTTGTGCCTTACATTGCACACACCGCACATCATATAGGGTGAGTTGTGTGCCAGGTTACATGGTACATGCAAAACATCCCCTGGCACGTACAGTATGCTGATGGGGGATGTAATGGGTGTATGTGGATGATACGTAATGTGGCATACTATCATATACACATTTACAGAAACATAACAGCCAGACACACATCTGAGATACCAGGGCCTATTCCTGCTAACTACCTTGACCGTGTCTCCAATATGTTGCAGGTAGCTGCACACATCACATGCATAACTGGCTTGGATTGTGGTAGCAGTTACCTGTATGATTGATGGTGACAGTGGTAACCATAATGTGGTACATGGCACATATACCTGGTGTACTTTGGTGTAATAACAGTGTGCACAGCACCCACATCCCCCACTGGATATTGTACTCCCTGAAACCCATGATGACACTCTGCCATAGCCACCATCACACATTGGCCACGACTGCAATGCAACCCATAGTATACCCCAACATTGGTACTATAGGGATATGCATCTCATGCACATGCCACATGAGTAGTAGGGTGTCAATCAAGTGTAGGTTGCCTGTACATATCTCAGCTGGATACCTGCCATCTGCACATCTGTACAGGCACTGACAGTCATCAGCTTGGCAGGTAGCTATGCAGTAGCATGAGTGCGTTGACAGACCAGTAAGGGGTATATACTGTGACACAGCTCACACACAAGCGATACAATAGGGTGTCGTCGATGTCCAGCCATGATTGCAGGTGTGCCTGCTGTCGGTACTACATTAAGCACTCTGCTCTTTTGCCTGGGATAATACTGTCAACAGTAGTACTGCCATGATACAGTAAATGCCAGTGTGACAGCACGTACCCTGGGCTACTACACCTGTATGCTGTTGTTTTACCAATATAGCTGTCAATACACATATTGAGTAGTACTGAACAATTGCCTTTACTTCCTACATTGTGTAGTCCTTGTTATTAATATGACTGTTGCATCACATATATTGTTTTATCATAATGTAAACATAGCAGATACATGCGGTGAGATGCATGTGGGAGGGTATACACAACTGTGACGTTTACTCATGACAGGAGTATGGTTGTATACATATCATAGGTGTATATATGTCTACATGTACATACACATGTATACTCATACATATGTCTGTATACACATCTGTATAGTGCTACATATATATGGACATATGTATATCTCTTCGTATGCACATATGTATATATATATATATATATATATATATATATATATATATATATATATATATATATATACATATATGTATATACACATATGTGTATATATAGGTATACATTAGATATATGTGTATATAGCTATATATGTATGCACATCCTATGTGTACAGATATACCTAGTTATGTTAGTGTATATATATATATATATATATATATATATATATATATCTATATCTATATATATATATATATATATATATATATATATATATATATATATATATATATATCACTATATGTGCATACATATCTATTCTGATATACCTACTACTGTCAATATATCTGTAGATATCCATACGTATATCTGCATATGTATCACTATCTGTATATGTGTAGACATATATTGCTCTGTATATGTATATATCTGGGTGTGCATATGTATATCTATGTACATATACATACCCATCTATATATGTCGATATGTATATGTGTAATCATATATGTCGATATCTTGATAATTATATGTACATATATTTTCACCATATGTCCTGGACATGGAGTGCAGCCCTACCCCAGCCCCTATAGTTCCAACTTCGTAGTGCAAGGGGATGTCACGTATGTATAGCAGGTATATTAGTAGACTATTGCTACTGTAATTGGGATTGTCTTCACAGACATGGTGTGTGTGGGAGGTCACATCTGCTTTTCACATGTGTGCCTCTGCCTACTGACAGACATCCTAAGGACATCATAGTACAGTACCGCTGCTACCGTGTAATGCCCCTGTGGACTGCAGTAGAGATACTGGCCAATATATTTGGACATTCTGACACACTCTGTACAGTCCAGAGGTATACACAGAACCCCTTAGTGCAAAACATGTGTACCATGCCTGACAATATGGATGTTAACAGCCATGTACATGGGTATAACACATAACGACTGGTATACATATGCCACCATAGGTTATGCATTCACACACCCCTGTCTGGCTTGACACAGAATAACCACTGGTACAGAGGTGCCATGGCCACATACTACCCACTAGATATTGACATACATCTGTACAGCATCCCACTGCTCTGTCTGACATACATAACTGTTAAGGGAGGCCCGGCAGCAGTACATCTGGCAAGTATCTGCACATAACATCTCAGTGGGTAAGTACACTAAGCTGCTAGGCATGTAACAATGTACTGTGCAGGCTACAGGTAGACTGGCTCAACACTGGCCTACATCTCCTATGGGGGAATGCACATGAACCTGCATATATGGCAGGCTCTACAGGCATGTCACAGCACAGGGTACATACACCTGTGTGACAGTGCATAACCACAACCAATGTGAACACAGCCACAGCCACATCTGGTAAGCTAGCGTAATATTACACTATATGGACTATCTGTTCAACACCATCCTCATATTTGCCACTCACAGACTAACCCTACATATACTGGGCTGCTACACAGTTTGGTCTGCTGGATGTCTGTGGTATGGGACATGTGTGTGTATGGCCCTACAAACATTTAAGCCAATATGGTAACATATAGTGGAGCAGCATGTAACATCAGACAGGATGGGACCCAGAACAATGACATCTACCACAGTCTCTTCACAGGCTAAAGTACATAGTAACAATACACACACTGTTGACATTCACCATAAGTACACAGACATCAGTACTGTACAAACAACCACATAATGTCTAGGTTATGTCATCAAATATAACCCCTACTGTACATAAAATGTGTAGCAGTGTGATATCTCAATGGCTTGTTACCAGATATGATGACACTAATGATGGTGTACAGCACATATGCACCTCTTAATGCATGACATGTGTACAAAGGTTGGCAGAGCTGTGGCTGGAAGCACATACACAGGGCCAATAGTGACATGTTGCTGTGATAACCTCATACATTTACTGTTGTAACAGGGTTTGTTGCAACATATGTCCTATGAGGGATATGAAGTCAGTAACTGTCACAGCTTTCACCATCTACAGACTGCAATCCTCACACTACCTTCTGCAGTTCACAGATAGATGCTCTGTGGGTAACACATGAAACCAAAGGCACAACACACTGCCCAGTCTGCAGATGACCCTACAGATGGGGATTCCTCATAAACATTGAACTGACATGGCAGGTATTAAAACATGTAGGACAGCCACACACACACTGTTAAACCGACATTACTCCAAATGCAGTATACCAGCACTTACAATCAGTAGTCAGGTCAGGCACATCCCCGTCCTGTGTGTTTCCCTGTTTCCACAGTGTATGTTGTTAGAGGTAAATCCCCAATCCATCTGAGATTCTCTTTGCCAAACAACAGATCTAGTTCCTGCTCACAGTGAATGAAAAGGGCCAACACCAACATGATGTTCCTAGATATTGGAGTGTGTCCATGCAATTGGCTATGGGAATGTTACTACAGCTGTTCCACATGCAATCAGCTAGGGGAGGGCTGCAATTCGTGCAAAGGCCATCAGCTGATCATGAGCATCACTTAAAGTACACATGCTGCTGCCTAAGCAAAGCAGGTGCAGGTCTCCACATCCACCAGAGAGGAAGTGAGAGAGGCAGACAGAGGCAAAGACAAGTCAGGTAGGGGTGGGAGAGTAAAATGTAAGCATGCTTGTGTCACACACCTACCAGCACAGGGTATCAAACCCCTGATGACTATGTAGTGCTATCATATTTCTATGCAGTTATTGGATGCGCCATATAGGTTACATGTTGTTAAGCCCTCAGAACGTTTATGTGATGGTGAGTGACATCTGCAACAGGGATATGGTAGCTATATGGTAGGTGTAGTACACATCCTCATGAACAGGTGCCAGAGTCAACACAGCCATATTCTCCCAGGGAAGCACACACATTGACACACTTGGTAGGGCCAGGAATACAACCCATCACTAGTGAGATTGCCAAAACACATTACTGTGCAGTTATCACATGCACCACAGGGGTCATGTAGAGGTGATATGGGAAAAAGGTATGGGGAGGTATCTGACATCAGACAGCATGCTTCAGTATGCCAATGGGGGTTGCATTGAGTGTGCATGTGATCATACGGATCATACAACACACCCACAAGCACACAGGGTGCCAGTACTGACATGCATGGGTGCATTTTTGCATGGCTGTGTGGTGGTCAACTGTGCCAGACAGCTTTAAAAGGCTAGGTGATGGGTATACCTTGGCATCAGGCCACATGACAATGATCAGCATTATGGCTTAGGGCTGTAGTATTTGCATTTGCCCACACAGGTGGATATTGTATCCCCCATCCAGTCACTTGGGTGACTATTGTGTGTGGCCAATGCTGTGCATCGCTTGCCATGTATGTGTTCCTTAGTCCATGACATGGACAGTGTCTGGGATGTGCACATCTCCCACATGCATGTACAGTGACATGTGGAACTGTACCTGGGGTGTCTGGCCCATGTTGTGTACCCAGATTATCATCAGATGTGCCAGTCTTGGCCACCTGTGGTGGGAACTGGTAATGGACAGCAGGTTTACCCTGCACCTACATTGATAGCATGCTAACGGCATTCCCTGGTGTCAGTGGCATCTGTGCATACAGGGCATGTTTTCAGGCATGGTATGTCCTTTGTGGGTCACGTGATGGCACCACAGGTTTTACAGGCAGACCTCTCAACCTTCCCAAATAACATTTTACCAAGTTTTGGGGTCACAATAATGGGGTGCCACGATTCCCGAGTGGCACCCCACTATTTCTGATTTTTTTTGGATCTATTTTTTTAAATTTTCGCGCTTTCGGAGGTGACATCATCACGTGCGCGATGACTTCAGCTCCATCAGCATGCCGTGCGTCTATTTGAATAGGACTGCCATTTACTAAGCCACCATGTTTCTATTGCATTTACTTCTGCCGCTCGGGCAGAATACATGATTTACTTTTTCTTCTGCCGTTTGGGCAGAACACAGGATTTACTTTTGTTGTTCAGGCAGAACTCAAGACAGGATTACTTCACTTTTGCCATGCAGAGCCGGTACCATCATTGGACTTATCTTCTGGAAGTCAGCTGCAGAGGTAGGGTGTGTGTGTGTGTGTGTGTGTGTGTGTGTGTGTGTGTGTGTGTGTGTGTGTGTGTGATGAGTGAGCTTGTGACTTGTGGAAATGGGAGCCTGTGGGGTGGGTATTTGTGTGACCAAGTCACAAGTGCCACTTATGCAGAGCAAAGTACAAGCTCATGTAAAAATTATGTCTGTGTGTTTTGTTGGGCCTGGTATCATGGATGTTGAGTACTGAGTCAGTGGAATTTGATTGCCTTCATATGAATATGTTGGTAAGGAGTAAATCAACTTATGTGTTTAGTTGATGTGATTTTTTTTCTGACCAGGTTGTCCTTGACTTACAGATGTTAAGGTAACTAGAGATGGGCTTTAATTTTTTGTGCTGGTGGTTGATAAACAAGGCATATACTAGAAAAATGAAATGATAGAGATAAATTAAACACATAATGCATTTGTTCAAGAAAAAGTATGGATGGGGTATGGTGACAGGGTACTTGCAGGGGGTGCCAGGAAAAGAAACGTTTTACTGAATACACAGAATGTACCAGTGGTAAAAAAAAAATCAAAAGTGCACATGGTTAGAAGACAGATCACATTCTTAGAAGTTGTCAAGTGTAGGGACAAGATGTGAATTGCTTCACTTTCTTTAAACTTTATATAGCTTCAGTGTGCCTGCAAAGTTATCAAAATATAGTCCTTAAGGAAGGCTACTTCAAGCTTGAAAACTATAACATGGGTCTCCAATCATAACCATACTGCTATGAGTTTGAGACATGGATGTCAAGGAATTCACCACAAGAGTTGTAAGGATATCTTAACAGCTTGCACCCATGGCATGACATCTCTACATATTAAGTGCATAATTGGCAAGTATTATTTGCCTTTAGTCAAAATGGCAATGGCTGCCTGCCATTAAAAAATGCTGTTGGTGAAGTTTCTGTACACATGCTGACAGTGATCTGTGTTCTGGGAGATTTCTGTCTCTTTTGTGTTTGTGCAAGTGCAGATTTGAAAAAAAAAAAAAAAAAATATATATAGAAGTAGACTGTTATCACGAAAATGTTCTGAATAGGGAAGTTGTGTCATTATTGGTGCATGCATTTTTGCTTCATTGTCTACTGGAAAAAGATACAAACAATACATTTAAAATGCAATTGTGTGTGGAAGTAGACTGTTATCATTGAGATCTTCTGAATAGGACAGTTTTGTCATTATTGGTGCATGCATTTTGCTTCATTGCCTACTGTAAAAATGTTCAAACAATAAATTTAACATGCAATTGTGTGTGGAAGTACACTGTTATCATGGAAATGCTCTGAATAGGGCAGTTTTGTCATTGGTTCATACATTTTTGTTTCATTGCCTACTGGAAAAATGTTTAAACAATAAATCTAAATGTATTATACAAGGAATATAATTTAATAAAGTCAGGAAGGTGTCTCAAAGAACGCGTGTATGTTTCTTGTTTTGTGTGCAAGGGGCCACTGATTTGAAAACAGCCTAAAGGTAATCTTTATCCACCACTGGCCAGATGCATTTTCTTTGGATGTGATGTGGGTTTCAATGCTGTTTCAATGAATGTGAGTTTCAAGGGCAGAGAAGTTTTAATGCCAAGTCTATTTTCATTGTTAGACAGTATTGTTTTTTAGCAGATATCTATTAGTGTTTGCGCATTGTGCTATAAAATGTAAAAAACTAAAATCCAAATAATCATTGTAGAAGTAAAGCAGTATGCACACATTAGTGTTTATGGTAAATGGGTTAAAATAGCCAGGTAATGGGACATTGGAATGGCTGCAGGGGGACTCTGGTGCTATATTTTGGTTCTGTTCTTCAATTTGCATTTCAAAGTTGGCATCCCACAATTCCATTGGAGTGGGCTGGGTTGTTTAATTATGTATGCAAATTTTACGTTAATCAGTGTACAGATTTGCATCTATTCTTCATGGGCCTTGTCCAGATTTTTGATGTCTCCAGGTTGAGAGGTATGTTTACAGGTGTCCAGTGGGGAACATGGGGAAAGTGCACTGTCTGCATGTATGTGCCTATTGGACAGATGGACAAGGTGCCATGCCCTCTGTAACCCACTGCAACCACTCCATAGTTACTATCAGTGGCCAATATGCAGTGTACTACCCACATAGTGGCTGTTGCCTAGGCATGTGTGTGTGTGTGTGTGTGTGTGTGTGTGTGTGTGTGTGTGTGTGTGTGTGTGTGTGTGTGTGTGTGTGTATGAGACATGGGTTGAGAGTGTGCTCTGGGTAATACTGGGGTTGCTAACTGTGATTGGCTGGTCTTTATGTCATGTGTGGGTATGGATTTGAACCCCATCCTCTCGGCTATTTCACATCTGTTATCCCTGTACAGTGGACATTGTGATATATACTAGGGCCACCATATCAGAAATTTGCAAAACCCACTCCACATTGGGACCAGGTGTCATACACTCACACCCACCTCCACACAGGACATGCGTTACTAACACACACACACACACACACACACACACACACACACACACACACACACACACACACACCTGTCATGTCTGGTAGTAGGACCCCTACCTAATTAGTTTATTTCACTACAGCACTACGCAGTTATAGTATGTGCCATGTAGCTTACCGGAGTACTCCTTCCCCAAAGGTGCATATCACATTGAATGACATCAGCAGGATTGGCACAATAGGACATTTGGATTTTAGGTAGTGTGGCTAGGCTAAAATGCATTGCTCCCTACACAGACAGTGACACACACACAAAACAGACATGGGTGGGTATAGAACTCCTACTAGAGGTCTATATTATACTACAGCATGGAGCTGTTATAGGATGCACCACAGGAATTACTGGTGATCTGTTTCTCCAAAGATGTATTTCACAATGAAAGACATCAGCAGGACTGCCAAAGTAGGGCATTTGAAATGTACTGAGTGTGACAAGCCTAAAATGCATTGTTCCTTACACAGACATTGAAACACACACAAAACATCCAGAACTGCCATGGGTGGGGATAGAACCCTTCTAGAGGTCTATATCACACAACAGCAATACACAGTCACAGGACACACTACAGAGATTACTGAGCTTCAACCTTCCCAAAGGTGTATTTCTAGGTGGATGACATCAACAGCCTTGCCAAAGTTGAGCATTTGAATTTTAGGGAGTGTGGCTACCCTAAAAAGCATTGTTTTCTATACAGACACAATTACCAAGTCTGGGATTTGAACAGCTACATAACTAATGTATCACACTACAACAGTACACAGTCATAGGATGCATACGCTATGGAGATTAATGGGCTAAACCTTCCCAGAGGTGTATTTCTAGGTGGATGACATCAGCAGCCTTGTCAATGTTGAGCATTTGAATTGTAGGGAGTGTGGCTACCCTAAAAAGCATTGCTCTCTACCCAGACAGAGTCACACACACAAACTTGCTAAATCTGGGATTAGAACAGCTACCTAACTAATATAGCACACTACAGCACTACTCAGTTACAGGACACACTACAGAGATTACTGGGCTGCAAACTTCCCAGAGGTGTATTTATGGGTGGATGACATCAGCAGCCTTGCCAAAGTTGAGCATTTGAATTGTAGGGAGTGTGACTACCCTAAAAAGCATTATTCTCTAGACAGACAAACACTTGCCAAGTCTGGGGTTAGAACAGCTACCTAACTAATATAGCACACTACAGTAATACACAGTTACAGGATGCACTACAGAGATTACTGGGCTACAACCTTCCCAGATGTGTATTTCTAGGTAGATGACATCAGCAGCCCTGCTAAAGCTGAGCATTTGAATTGTAGAGAGTGTGACTACCCTGAAAAGCATTGCTTTCTACACCGACAGAGTCGGACAGATACACACACTTACCATGGTTCAGATTAGAACAGCTACCTTACTAATTTACCACACTACAGCAGTACACAGTTATAAGACACACTACAGAGATTATTGCACTGCAACCTTCCCAGAGGTGTATTTCTAGGTGAATGACATCAGCAGCCTTGCCAAAGTTGAGCATTTGAATTGTAGGGAGTGTTACTACCCTAAAAAGCATTGCTCTCTACACAGCTAGAGTTAGACAGACACACACAATTGCTAAGTCTGGGATTAGAACAGTTATCTAACAAATTTATCACACTACAGCAGTACGCAGTTACAGGAAGCACTACAGAGATTACTGGATTACAACTCTCCCAAAGGTGTATTTCACAGTGGATGACCTCAGCAGGCTTGTCATAGTAGGGCTATGGGGAGGGCAGTGTGTGCGCATGGGCCATAACCCATTCATCTGACCATGCCACATGCAGGCACACACAGGGTCATATTTCACAGGTACGTGTATGCATCTGCTAGATGACTTCTTCCTTGTACAGTCATGTTGCACAGCTGGCACGTGCACCTCATAGTCTGCAATGCTGACAGATACTGGTGGCTAGTATCTGCAGTGAGTGACATCTGACCCTCATGTGGTTGGGGCCCTTTGGCTGTGTCCTGGGTGGCCCAGGCCTGGATGCTCCTTGTCACAGTCACCCTCTTCCACACATCTATGTACATATACCTTTGGCTTATTATAGTGTGTTGTCCTTACATATATGTCTGTATTCCTATCCACTGTGTGTGCAAGGCATGAGTGGTGCATACTGACGAGTGTCTGCACTAACAACTGTGACTGCCAGATATGTCTGGTCCACTGGTGTTTGCAGACATGGCCTTCATGTGTTTAAGTGTGTGAGCATGTCCAGTTTGCCCATCTGTATTTAATGTGTGGATCGAATCCAGGTAGTTTTTACTGCAGTGCTGACCTTTGTGTTGTACACTGAGAGGTGGCATGCTGGTTTTGCAGGGTACCCATCAAGCATTTGGCATTGACTGTTCCTACATTTCTGCATAGGATGGGGGGCTCACCTGACTATTTCTACATTTCTACACAGGATTGCAGGGGCACACCTGACTGTAACTACATTTCTATGTTGGATAGGGGGGCACACCTGTCTATTTCTACATTTCTACACAGGGTTGGGGGGGCACACATGACTGTTATTGCATTAGTACGTAGGGTGGGACCTGACTATTTCTACATTTCTACACAGGATGGGGGGTACACCTGATTGTTCTTGCATGACTACATGGAGGGGGCACACCTGTCTGTTTCTACATTTCTACACAGGATTGGGGGCACACCTGACTGTTATTACATTACTACATAGGATGGGGGGGGGCACAACTGACTCTTGTACACATTTGCTATGACTGTACTGGTATGTCAGGTACTCCATTTCTTTCTGTATTCTTACCTATCATGCTGACTAGAGGCATACCAGTGTACTACAGATCATAGCTTTGGATGCCCTACATATTAGTGTCTGACGTCCTACCCTTCAGAACTAACATCCCACTGCCTGACCTGCTGTAGTCTGTCTGTGTAGGCCTGCAGGGGAGGTTGACCATAGCCATCATTCAGGGGCCATAGCACAGGCTCAGTTTGGGTTTGTCTCCACCTGTCCTGCTGGCTGAGACTGTTGTTGGGTATGTGAACCACCCTGACTGGCATGTGTGGGTCATATGGACACACATGTCACTCAGCACATTTCCTGCAGTGGGTTTTGTCACCCTGTGTAGTACTGGCTACTATGGTGACTCCAGTATGTGTTACAGATGTCATGGTGCCACTATGGGTGTCTGCTGTCTGCTGCCATAACATTCAGCCACCCTACTCCCTTGTATGCTCACATCCATACCATAGATACAGGTAATGACACATTCTACTCCATTTAGCAATTGGTAGGTTGATTGACTTACCTTGAGGGTGTGCCATACTTGCAGATGGTGCTGGAGGGCTGCCTATGTCAGATGCACATGGTACACTCCCTATACATGGTTGAGCTCAGGTAGTGCCATGTTTGGCATCCCTTTTACTGTATGTGCGAGTCAGAGAGATGTGTCATTCCCTGGGTCCCTACTGTGTCAGTGTATGTGCTATACATTGTCTCTTTGCTGCAGCCTTGGCATTCTGGGCATTCCTCCAGCTGCCTACTGGGGCAGGCTCAGGTTGTTCCTCCTCCACATCACTCTGTGCCTGTGCAGGCCTGCACAGTCACTCTGTGCCTTGTGCAGGCCTTGGCATTGGTTGGGGACTGTGTGGCTCTGCCACATGCTGTTCCTGCTGCAGCTGTTTCCGCAGGATCATATTGTGTATCATTGCACATACCATGCTGGCCAATACCTCACGGGTGTTGAGGAAATATATGTGCTCACTGGCATGTGCAAACATAGCATCCAGGAACTGGTGGAATACTCTGGATGCTGATGTCTGTGAGATCCCCATGATATCCCCAGTTGAGCTTTGGGAGGTACCTGTGGCTAGTACCTGGCCAATACCTCACGGGTGTTGAGGAAATATATGTGCTCACTGGCATGTGCCAACATAGCATCCAGGAACTGTTGGAATACTCTGGATGCTGATGTCTGTGAGATCCCCATGATATCCCCAGTTGAGCTTTGGGAGGTACCTGTGGCTAGTAGTCCTAGGCGTACACATACCTTAGTATCCACTGGGATGGGTTCCCTAGGTCAGTTTGGTGTCAGGTGTGGCCAGCACAGCTCAACAATTTGCTGTAGGAGGTATCTGTCTACCCCATATTGCTCCACTATCTCCAGCTCATGTACCCCTGGTAGGTTCAACACGAAAGCAGAAAAAACAAACTGAAAATCCACAAGAGCAGATGGAGGCAAGCAAAGTAGCACACACCAACAAATGAAAAAATATCCTTTAATACTGTTAAGCGCTTTTCGTTTGAGACTGTGCTCAAACTTCATCAGACCTGGTAGGTTACCCTGGGTCTGTACACTCTTCTCCATCTCCTCACTGTGGGTTGATCGGCAGCATTCACATCCTCACTACCCTCAGCCTCTTGCACATGTTGTTCTATGTTGCCTGCTGCAGCCCTTCTCATTTTGTAGGTTTGTTTGTTAAAATTTCCCCACTTGTATACACCGGTGGTGTAGAGTGTGGGAAAAACCAGAGAGAAAGGTGTTTGCATAGTTTATAGTAGTGTTCTGGACTGGTCAGCTGCCTGTGTAATTGGCTGATTCTGATACATTTCACCTGCCAACTAAGCTAGTTCTCCTTGATTCCCTTCCTACTGCTGTTTTCCCTTCCCATTGTCTTCCTGTTTAAGCCCGTATGCGTGCCGCTCAAGCAGAGTGCTCAAATGTGCACACTGCTGCTATTTCCTGGTTTAACTTCTTTTTTCTTCCTGTAAAACCTGGTGCATAGTGCGCACACCCACTTAGGCTTTGTAAAGAGTGCTAGGCAGGTTTAGACACACCCCCTAGCTTACCAAGCCACAGGGCTCCAATCCACTTACAGTATGCCTGACACCCCCCCATGATGTCATCTAACTCCTAGGCTTGTACCAAGCTATTTTTACTCTTACATTATTGGGACCTGACTCACATGCTGGGGAAAACTGGGATTCACTATCCTTCCCCTCATTTGCGTAGGATTGCCTGCTAATGCATAGTTACATGTCTCACACTGAGCCTCCCCCCTTAGCAACCACTACTCACTGGCCATGTTCTCTTCTGCCTGCCATTGACTTGCATGGCAGAATACTGATTTTAGTTAGAATGCTTGATTTAGGTTCAGTTTGTTATTTCCCCCGATCCCATTTGCATCCCACTGCCCTACGCTTAAACAGCCAGGATCGGCTAAAAAGAATTAAAAGTTGATTTTTGTATTTTTTTATGTTTGCAATGCCAATGGACTTATACTTGGCCATTGGCATGCTTACTACATGATATGCAGCCTTTATTTGGAGCTGTCACAGCTCCGTTTTGGATTTTGCAGAAATGTACTCGGTTACTAACCGAGTACATTTCTGAAGATAGCACTAGTCCTGCATGGATGTTTGCAAGCTTCCTGGATTGCAAAATCACCTCATTTGCATAGATGTCTCCTGCAAATGGGGTGATTTGCATACAAGGGCTTCGTCTGTGCAGCATTAGTGCAGGAGCGCTCGTGCATGCCCCTGCAGGCTGTTCCTGGCTTGCATGGCAGACATATTGCCTGCTTGAGCTCCTGCACCGATCTTGCACACCGTTTGTGCCCACCATCCGGGGTATTATCTTTTGGTGCGAGCTGTTACACTGCTGAATTTTATGCCTGGTGACATTATCTTTTGGTGCGAGCCGCTAAACTGCTGATTAAACAGAAACAGAACTTGCGTACCAGACTACATTCGGAAGGGTAGGTTCTTAGTTTTTTCAGACGGTTGTGTGTGTGTCTGTTAAACTGCTTTTCTGGCTGGTGACATTATATTGAACAGAAACAGAGCTGTGTGTCCGTTAGGTTCTTAGTTTTTTTAGAGGGTTGTATTTGTGTCCGTTAAACTGCTTTTTCTGGCTCGTGACATTATATTGAACAGAAACAGAGCTTGCATACAAAATTCAGAAGGGAAGGTTCTTAGTTTTTTCAGAGGGTTGTGTGTGTGTCCATTAAACTGCTTTTTCTGGCTGGTGACATTATATTGAACAGAAACAGAGCTGTGTGTCCGTTAGGTTCTTAGTTTTTTCAGAGGGTTGTATGTGTGTCTGTTAAACTGCTTTTTCTGGCTGGTGACATTATATTGAACAGAAACAGAGCTGTCCGTTAGGTTCTTAGTTTTTTCAGAGGGTTGTGTGTGTCCATTAAACTACTTTTCTGGCTGGTGACATTATATTGAACAGAAACAGAGCTTGCATACCAGACTCTCTCTGGCTGGCACATTCGGAAGGGTATGTTCTTTCAGAGGTGTGTGTATGCCCCAATTTTAATACACCTGGTGGGTAGAGGTGCTCAGGCTCAAACCTTGTATCTTGGGTACAAGATAGAAAGCGCCTAAAGTCCATAGCTACCACAACTTGTGAATTTATGCCTCATATTTATTTGTTCCCACCATCACTTGTGAATTTATGCCTCATATTTTTTAACTGCTCCTCATAAAATCTGTGGTTTTCAGGATTTCTTTATGCCTCATATTTTTTATCTGTTCCTCATAAAACCTGTGGTTTTCAGGATTTTTATGGCAAAGAAATCACTGAAGGGTTGGATTCACTAAATAATGACAGGCATTTGAATTTCAGACTTCATATTCTTCAGAAAATAAATGGTAACACAAAATGTTTTATTCTAGCAATTTTTTAAGTTGATAAGTATTTGAAATTTGTCCCTATTTTGGGGCTGTATTCCCCCATTTTAGCTTTGTCCATGTTTTTTGTGCTATGACATTGAGAGGTATGGTGAGAAGTGAAAATTGAATTCTGTAATACCACATTATTGGCTTTGTCCAGGTTTTTTGTGCTAAGAGTTTGAGAACCATAGTGAGAAGTGAGAACTGAATTCACTAAATGATAGCCATTTAAGTTCATAGATTCATAGGTTCATAGGTTCATACTAGGCTATCTGCCCTGGGGCATTTATAAGCCTAGCCCGATTGTGTTTGGCTTACGTCACCCCTTGATTTGAGTATACTGTGCCTTTTTTAAAGTTTAGTTTACTGTGCCTCTGTCTAATAGTGACACGGAAGTAATCACCAGGACAAATCTACGATCTCCCATCCACTCATCAAGATTCTTCTTGAAGAGAGTCAGTGAGGTGCTCTGCCTAACATGAATTGGAATTCTATTCCAGAGCGAAGGGAGCCTCTGGGTTATGAATCTGTCCCTCCTGCATGTTCTATTTATTTCTGTGCTGAGGTTCAAGTCCCTTGAGCGTGTGGCTCTAAGGGATTTAGATTTACTGAGGTGGAGCATGTCCATTAATTCTGGGTTGGACATAGCTTTATATGTCAGGCATGGATCGCCTCGAAGTAGGCGGTATGCAACTGAGTAGAGCTGGAGTTTTTTTAACCGAGCAGCATATGGCATCTGTTTGAGTCCCTTGATTCTCCTGGTGAGGTACTTTTAGGGTCTTTCTAATTGCTGCAGGTGTTGGGTAAGGTACATCCCAAAGGGAGCATTGTATTCTATGATGGGCCTGATGAGGGATGAATAAAGGGGCACGATTACCTCTCTTGATCTAGATGTGAATCCTTTCATGATGAGATGGGCTATGTAGAAGGTCTTTCTAGCCACTTTGGCAATGTGGTTGTCAAAGGAGAGATTGCTATCAACTTGGGTCCCCAGATCCCTAATAACTTTCTCTGTACTTAATGGGTTTCCGCCTATGTGGTAATTTGTGGGCACATTGTTTTTGCCAAAGGGTATGACTATACATTTTTTGGCATTTAGCTTTAAACCATGGCGCTGGCACCAGTTATCTGTCTCTGTGAGACCTTTTTGAAGGATGTTTGTGTCAGCTGGAGAGTTGATTATGGTGCCCAGTTTGCAGTCGTCTGGCGACTTGGTGGGCCATAGTCCTCCCACGCTTGCCTGTACCTCAGAAAAGTATATACCGAACAAGAGTGGTCCCAGGACAGAACCCTGTGGGATGCCACTTGTGACTGGTTTCGAGTCTGACATGGCTCCAGCAACTCTCACTCTGTGGGTTCTGTCTTTGAGCCAGTTTGTGACCCATCTTGTGACATAGGGGTTTATATTTAAGCTGAATAGCTTATCTATGATGCCCGAGTGGGGTATTGTGTCAAATGCCTTTGCAAGGTCCAGATAGGCTGTGTGGACTACCTTCTCTTCATCTATGGCTTTGGTGACTGTTTCAAAGAAGTCAACCAGGTTCAAAAGGCAGGATCTGCCCTTGACAAAGCCGAACTGGGTAGGATCTAGTGTCTGTAGGTCCCCAATGTCTTTGTTTATGAGCTCCATGATGATCCTCTCCATAGCCTTGCAGACTAAGCTAGTCAGGCTTATGGGGCGATAGTTTCCAGGGTCTGTAGAGGCTCCACCTTTGTGGCGTGGGACCACTGTTGCTGTACACCATTCTGTGGGCACATATCCTGTAGTAAGGCTGAGATTGTATAGATGTTGACTTTTTTCATTAATGTTAAATGACCAGAATGCATGATATGTTTGTAAAAGCATTAGAAATTTCTACAGCTCAGCTGGTGTACTGGTGCATTGGTGTGATTGTACTACATAGCATCCCAGGTTTGAGCCTTGGCAGAGCTGGTTATTTTGTTGCTGGGCAGAACAAAGGCTGATGGAGACAGAGTGATTAAGGCATTTTTAAGCAGTTGTAAGTGGGTTTGCACGGTTTGCATGAAGCTAAGTGATACTAACAGATGGTTAAGTCCTCTTAGCTTCACTTAGCACTGCTTACTCCTGCTTATACCTGCGGTAATTTTAAATAAAGAAAAGAAAAAGGGTGATAAGAAAGTGGTGAAATGGGGGCAAGCAGGGGGTAAAACATTAGGAACACCAGCTAGGGACATGCAGGATGGGGGTAGGAAAGGACCATAGCTCTACATTTCTTCTGCAGCAACAGCTGTGAATAATGTGTAGATTTTGGAATTTAAAGCCCCACACCCCACAGGGAGGGGTGTTGGCAACAGACATTTGTAGAATAATTTGTGGGTAGATTGCATAATTCCACTTTACATGGGGGCAAAATGTAGAGCTATGTATGGTGCAATGATTTTTGTGGGACAGATGGGTGAGAGTGGGATGCTGGGGAAGGGCTGTAGGTATGTTTGGGGAGGTAGGTTTGGCAGGATATGTAGTATTTACAGACAGACACGACACACATGACAGTAGACAGGGGTGGTATATGACACATGAATGGGGTAAACACCTTGGACAGGGAGGGTGGATGGGAATCAGAGGCCCATGAGCCCCCAAATGGATATAGTAGGACTGAGGACCCCACCCATGGGCAGTCACCACTGGACCTTCTTGGCCCCGAAGGTGGCTCTGCTGGAGGCTGGACAACAGGGGAAGCTTGCCCCTCCAGGTGCACCAGGTGGCCTTCTTTCTGGCACAGTGTTCCCACTCAACTTGGAGCGGATGATGCTGTGCACCCTACCCTAGACCATTTGGCAGGTGACGGGCTCCTATCCGCGCCTGTGCCTGGGGTGGGATGGGCCCCGTCCCCTGAGGTGATTCCACCTGAAGGTGGTTCAGGTCCAGTGGAGGAGGATGTTTCAGGTAGGGTCCCAGATGTGCTGGGTCACAGTGCCATGGCCAGATGGGGTGGGACAGTTGGATCCGCCATGATCTGCCTTCCCAAATGGGCTATGGTGTTGTGGTTTTCCCAGACATATTGATTAGTTATGAACAACACATTGCAAAATTATTTGTAACAGCATGCATGGGTTTTCATGTTAACCCAAGCCAGCAGAATTGAAAAGTTGCATAGCAAACAGAACACATGCATAAATGGAACAACAGTAGGCATTTTAACAGTATATGCAAGTTACATTGATGGCAACAGGCCACCGATACTGGCATTTGAACAAGGTATGTTAATATGCAACCAATGAAATATATGAACAATAATGGAACAAATGTCCCAACAATAGGTTTTGAGAACAACATACCCATAGTATATGAATCATAATTATTGATGCAGATGACGGGTGGGGGGAGAGAATAAAAAGTCCATTAACAACTGTATTGGCTTCTATTTTTCACAACAGTACTGTTCAATACTCTATAGGTCTTCCCTCACTTTACAGCTACCTATGGCTCATAGCTTCTGTGGCACATACATACCTGTTAGACTGTGAACCTGTAATGGTATGGGACAGACTGGGTGAACTGTGGCTACTTTGCTGGGGGGGTTACTTGTCAGGGGTACATACTTGACAAAGAAGTGGTATCCTGCAATGATGTGTGAGTCTGCTACTAGTACAGTTCACTTGGATTCCTATCTGTGTTCAAGGTGATTGACAGCAGTGACCCAGTAGCTGTGACAGAGTGACACTTGAGAGACATGTATCTGGAAGAGGGTGTGGTGTATGTACCTATCCTGCTGTCATTTGTAGGCATGGTATTGGACAGTGGGACAGTTGTACATGGTGTATTGTTATACCCATCAAACAGCAACTACAAACATTTCATTACCTGTAAGACCTGTGGAGAAAATATCGGTTACCACTATCTGACTGTTTCTACAAATATTCCAGATTTCTTGAGTGTATATATGCACATATCTCAGTACCACTTCCTGTATTCGAACCAAGTTTGGGTGTGCTAAAATGAACTACAAGGCTATTTGTTATTACACTGGGCTACTGCTGTCACTTGTCTGACTGTTTTCTGCCTAATACTCTGTGGGTTAGACAGTCTGCCCTTGTAATCCTGAGATTCATGCATGACAGATAGTTACTGTACTGTGTAGTACTCCTTTGAAATTATACAATCTGGAAAACAAAAGTTAACACAAGGCACTGCAGCAGGGGACACACTATAATACATTTGACAATAGTATTCAGGGTTCTGATCTTAGTGCATAACATATGTCATATTTCATGTATATCTTGATTTACAGCTCCAAATGCTACTGTTTTGCATGCTAGCTGATTCTCAGAACAACCTCTGTTAATTCATGCTGTCAAAGCCATATTTTCTGTGAAGAACCTGTACACATTCTATTTCTACAACAACATACTAGAATAAACACAACAGTTGGTGGTTTAGGTTTTTATTGTAGTTATATGACACAGTGCTCTACTACTGCATATGCTGTAGATGACTGTTAGTCTGGCGAATATTTTGTTAATCGTTACACACACAGAATGCAGTAAACAATTTACTCCTTCTTATTTATTTCACCATATACTGAAAGGTAGATCTGTACTCACCAGCTTGTCACCGCATCCTTGTTAATCTGTCAGCATGGGCCTCAATGTTCATAACCCTCTCTTCTGCAGCTGTAGGGATGAGAAACAAACAATATGCATACCTGTCTATCACATACTCAGGCTAGAATTTGGTATAACTATATCTGGAATACTTACAAACTGCTGGAGCATGCCAGTCCTGAATATCTTGGATCAATTGGGCCAAGAGCTCCCACTTCCTACACTTTAGGTTGGCATAATGATGCCATACCTACTCACCAGTTCAGGGGATTCCAGTGACACTGGTGAGGTCACATGCCAGATGGTCCCAGGCCTCCACTTTGTACTGAGAACCCTGGTACTGGCCCTGCAGCAGTCTGTCATCATGGTGTTCTACGAGGAGTCCAGCCATGACCCTGGACTCCAGGATGCCTCAGGGCTGGGCCCGAAAGCACGCTCCCTCTCCAACGCCAGACATGTTCCTCAGAGATCAAACTACAACAAGTTATGGCTGTATTCCTGCCTGCATGGTTTAAATAAGGCCATATTCCTGCCCTTTGCCTTCATTGGACCATTTTGAAAATGTTAAGCTCAGCTAAGCAGTGCACAAATCCACTAAGCTAGGTTGAACAGTGCTTAAAGGGGCAATAGCTAAGCATTGCTTAACAGTCTGAAAATCCATTTAGCTGAGCTGACTGTTGCTTAGTATTCACATTTAAGGAATGCTTACACTGACAAAGCATAGCTGAGCACTACTAACCATTGCTCATTTTTCATTTTAAAAAAATATAAGGATAATGACTTAATTAATCATTACTGACGTATTAGTAAGTGCATATGATTTATTTTACACGACGTCCCTCTATGTGCTTTTATTACATTACCATGGGGTGTGACTACTGTATGGGACACTTGTGTATAAATGGGTGATTTCACATGTTATATGCACTCACCCTTACATTTTAGACCAGCACACTACCCTGGTTAACAAATATCAATTACTGCATAATTTAAAATTAAAATTATACTTTTAACACTGCTTTCCCATGTAAAAATAAAGTGTATATCTTGGTACTCAAGCCACAAACACCTGCAAGCAAAGCCGGGACTCTAACCACTACACTATCTCAGTGTGAGGATTTTAGCTGTATATTTTTATTTATCTCCTATGGGATGTTTAAACAATGCTGAGCAGAGGGCCATAACATGCATACCTGCTCAGCTATGCTTAAACATACATTACAATGAAAAAAAAAAAAAAATTAATATACCCACTTTATTTACATGTATCTGTACTCCTTGTCAGTCACAGTAAGAGAAATTGTGATGGACACATAAGGACAGATTTTAATTATTGCCTTTGCAAAATTAGGAAGTGTGACTGTGGCTTTCTGGCAAATAATTGGCAAATCACTTGGGGTTTAAATCAGAGCATACTGACAGACATTTGGGTTTCAGGCTTCATACCTCATACCTGGAGTACCTCAGGGTTCAGTACTGGGACCGCTCTTGTTTGGCATCTACTTCTCTGAAGTACAGGCCAACACTATGGGACTCTGGCTAACAAAGTTTGCAGATGACTGCAAACTGGGAGCCATTATTGAATCCACAAATGATGTGGATATTCTACAAAAGAGCCTTACAGAAACAGATGCTTGGCGCCAGAGCCATGGGCTCAAGCTCAATGCCAAGAAATGTATAGTTATCCCATTTGGGAAAAACATGTAAGCATGAATTACCACATAGATGGCAGTACACTAAACACCGAAAGTATGATAAGAGACTTAGGGACACAGGTGGACAGTGGTCTCACCTTCGATAACCACATTGCCACAACAGTCAGGAAATCCTTCTATGTGGCACACCTCATCACTAAGGGCTTTTCATCCAGAAAAAATGAGGTCATTGTCCCACTGTACTCATCTCTCATTAGACCCATTATAGAATACAAAGCCCTATTTGGTATGTACCTCTCAAGACATCTGCAACAACTGGAAAGGCCACAGAAATGCCTCACTAAAAGAATCACAGGTCTAAAGCAGATGACCTATGCTGAATATCTAAAAAACTCCAGCTATACTCTGTCGCATATCATCTACTCAGAGGCGATCTCCGCTTAACATACAAGGCCATGTCAAACCCAGTGCTGTTGGACATGCTACACTTAAAGAAATCCTAATTCCTCAGTGCCACATGCTCCAGGGATCTAAATCTTCTCATCACAATGAACAAAACATGCTGGAGGGATAGGTTCCTGACCCAGAGACTCCCCAGACTCTGGGATAGACTGCCCATACATGTCAAGCAGAGCGCCTCTTTGGCCCTCTTCAAAAGGAACATTGACAATTGGATGGGAGATAGGAAATTCACCCCAGGGATCACGTCAGTCACTCTGCTAGACAGGGGTCCAGGGAAGTAAATATTGTGGGAAGAAATAGCCATTGAATTGTTATGGCTAGGCTTGCATAGGCCCTAGGGCCAATAGCCTAGTACCAACCTATGAACCAATGAACCTATACCCTTCAGGAAATCTGTGCCAATGCAAACCTTTAATTCTATAAACTTTCCAGGTTTGTAAGTGCAATATTTAAAAATTGTCCCTATTTTTGTGCCTTTGTCCCCCATTATTTATGGTTTTGTACAGCTTTCTTGCTCTAGGAGGTTGAGAAGTATGTGAGGCAGGCATCTGGGCATTCTGCAGAAACCTGTACAGTTAAGGGCTATGGCCGTACAACACTTTCACATGGAATACATTTGTGTTTCAGTCTTCATACCCTTCAGGAAGTCCATGCTACTGCAAACTTTTTATTCTATCAGCTTTCTGGGTTTGTCAGTGCAATATTTAAAAGGTGTCCCTATTTTTTTCCTTTGTTCCCCCCATTATTTATGGCTTTGTACAGCTTTCTTTCTCTAGGAGTTTGAGAGGTAGGTGAAGCAGGCATCTGGGCATTCTGCAGAAACCTGTGTTGATGGCTATGGCCGTACTGCACTTTTACAATGCAGGGGATGTGTGACAGAACCTGTCACACAAACCCTGCATTGTTTCTTGCTCACCTATCTATTTCAGTGTCCATGGACACTGAAATGCTCATTTTATTTCATTTCAGTGTCCATGGACACTGGAATACTTTTCAAAAGTGCTGTGCGGCACTTTCTGAGTGCAGGGGGCATATTAGATATGCGTGCACTACCTAAACATGACCCCTTCACTCTGTAGTGTTCATGTCCCTTTAGCCGTAGCAGCAGGGTGCCTTTATGAATATGCAAGACGCACTGCTGTTAAAGCTATGGCTACATGAACATGATTCTTTCCATGCAGAATAGCACTATTCCTGCACGGAGTTGATTGCATCCAGGGAAGCACTGTTAATCACATTTTTGAAGTGAAAAAAAGATGCTTAAGAAAGATTTGCTAACATTTCAGTGTTATTAAGCTCTAGTCTCATGCTAGAGCATTAACAACATCCAACATAAAACAGTTAGTGCTTTATCTCCAGAGATGTAATCCTGACACTTGGATTATGATCAGTTAGACAATTTTACATTATCCTTATTGCGTAGGCCCAATAAGTATCTGAAGTATTTTTAAAGCTTTAAAATATATTTATTTATTTATTAGCCAGGATAGTCTGACTGGGTCAAGAGCCCCTATTTAGCTGAGTCCTAGAAAGAAAAGCTCTAAAGAAATAGTTCTAAACTAAGGGAAATCAACATTTTGGAAAATACAAAGTAACATTCCAAATAAATGTTGATGCAGCAATACAGAAGTTGAACAGCAGAGGCAGCGTATACACATACAGTGATATATAAATTAAATGTAACATTTGCATATAGAGTTTAAGTTTACAATATAGAAAATGAACAGCATAAGTATCACTGGCATATACATTTTGTTTCAATGATACAGAGGTTGAGCAGCAGAGGCAGCACATACACAGTGATACATAAATTGAAAATAACAATAGCATATAGATTTTGAAATTGAAATGCAGATACTGAACAGCAAAAGCAGCATATGGACATGATACATAAATTACAAGCATGGAAGCATATAGCCAATTATGTAGTTGTTGTAACTTTCGGCTTTTCCCGGTTAGGGGTTGCCACAGCGGAACTCCAGTCCGCTAATGATTGGCAGTAGATTTTTACGTACCGAGTTGCCAGCCCTGGCGCACAACCTTCAATGAAGGTACGCCCATTCACGCATGTCTCTACACAGAAGACGCTTTAGCTGAGAATTGAACAGGACAACGTCTTACTGTGAGGCGACAACACTACCGCAGCACCACCACTGCAGTTATAGCCAATTATGTAGTGATACATTATAATGAGCAGAGGTATGGTTAGCTTAGTTGTACGGACATTAAAAAGTGTGATATATAGGAAAGAGACCAGGGATGAAATGGCAGCGTAAAAGTAGTACTAGGTGAGTTAGTGTCTATGAAATTATATTGTGAGATTAACAGGTAGAAAGAGAGAAGAGGAGTAAAGGTTAGAGCTACTATATACATCATCATTGCCCACACACACACACACACACACACACACACACACACACACACACACACACACACACACACACACACACACGAAGCAGAGTGAGAAGTCTAACAGCTTTTAAAGCAAGTCCTTCATCAGAGGCACACCTGACTTCTGGCTGCTCTCTGTGGGACAGCTCTAAATACTTTACAGCTTTCAAAGGACTTCATGTTCATGCACTGTTTTCCTGTAACTAGTAGTACATCAAATCAGCTAAAGTTCAATGTATTACAAATAATTATGATCACATCTCTCTGACCATAAATCAGTTGTTATATGTTCTTGACATCAATGCGAAGGCTCACCTCTCAAGCTTTATTCTGCTCTTGAGGTGAATTTCTTGTCATCCATATTGCAAACATTTAAAAAGTAGGTATAATCAGAGAATCAATCACATTCCTTTATGTTGCACACTTTGGTTGTGGAATTTATTGCAAATATGCAAGCTAGGAGGTGCAATCCTGATACGTCAGGAAGAGGAAGAAGGATTTTGTAAATACAGTTAGCCTTAAGATGAATCATGCAAATGAATTCTGCAAAGGATTTTGCATGAGCTATACTGGAGAAGTATATTCATTTCTGATCACAGTACATAGGTTCAAAGGTGTTTACTAGACTAATGACCACAAGGGCCTTTCTAAGCCTAGCCAAGCATCCCAATTCTCTAAAAAGTTCTGATACCCTTGATAAGTGTAAGCATGGGCCTGGGAGATAAACCATTTACAGGTTGCCTGTGTCCATTAGAGACATAGGTGCCAAACCAGGGATGACTTTCCAGTTTCTCATAAATATAAAGTGATATTAATAAATTAGAGAAAACACAGTGGAGTAAATACTTACATGAGGGTAGTAGAGTGACTGAAATATGAGTAAGGCCTCAAAGTGCTTGAAGTATGTATATCAGATGAAAGAAAGGTGGTAAATGATATGGACACTACACTGTCAAAGAATAAATGGGCAGGGCATGGTTAAATAAGGTTAGAGGAGACAGAAGGTAGGGGAACAAATAAAGGTAGCACAATTTAAGAGTGATTTAAAGAAATACAATGTATCAGGGACAGAAATAGAGCCCTGTATGCGCTGCAGGAGGAAAGAATGTCGGAGTTCAGTAAACAGAAGGATTTGAGGATGATGAACTAAATACAATGAAGTGTGGAACTGAAGAAAGAGATGTACAGCTCTATGAGGAGTTGCTGTAGTATTTATGCAGATTTAATTGGTTAGTGGTTGCCTTATGTTCTCTTCTTCAGAGGTCTGTAAAAGACTTACTTATCCCCTTGGGCAAGTCATGAGTTACTGCGCTTCAGGTAAGAGGCATACTGTCTGAGTGTACGTTACCTGTGCTCTCCATATTTTATTGTACATTTATTTCTGTAAGTTTTCTGTTGCTATGATAATTTTATTTGACTCATCACGTTTACTTTCACTTGTTTAAACTTTAAAATTTTAAATGTATGTGATTCCACCTGAAAGTGGTTCAGTCCAGTGGAGGAGGATGTTTCAGGTAGGGTCCCAGATGTGCTGGGTCACAGTGCCATGGCCAGATGGGGTGGGACAGTTGGATCCGCCATGATCTGCCTTCCCAAATGGGCTATGGTGTTGTGGTTTTCCCAGACATATTGATTAGTTATGAACAACACATTGCAAAATTATTTGTAACAGCATGCATGGGTTTTCATGTTAACCCAAGCCAGCAGAATTGAAAAGTTGCATAGCAAACAGAACACATGCATAAATGGAACAACAGTAGGCATTTTAACAGTATATGCAAGTTACATTGATGGCAACAGGCCACCGATACTGGTATTTGAACAAGGTATGTTAATATGCAACCAATGAAATATATGAACAATAATGGAACAAATGTCCCAACAATAGGTTTTGAGAACAACATACCCATAGTATATGAATCATAATTATTGATGCAGATGACGGGTGGGGGGAGAGAATAAAAAGTCCATTAACAACTGTATTGGCTTCTATTTTTCACAACAGTACTGTTCAATACTCTATAGGTCTTCCCTCACTTTACAGCTACCTATGGCTCACAGCTTCTGTGGCACATACATACCTGTTAGACTGTGAACCTGTAATGGTATGGGACAGACTGGGTGAACTGTGGCTACTTTGCTGGGGGGTTTACTTGTCAGGGGTACATACCTGACAAAGAAGTGGTATCCTGCAATGATGTGTGAGTCTGCTACTAGTACAGTTCACTTGGATTCCTATCTGTGTTCAAGGTGATTGACAGCAGTGACCCAGTAGCTGTGACAGAGTGACACTTGAGAGACATGTATCTGGAAGAGGGTGTGGTGTATGTACCTATCCTGCTGTCATTTGTAGGCATGGTATTGGACAGTGGGACAGTTGTACATGGTGTATTGTTATACCCATCAAACAGCAACTACAAACATTTCATTACCTGTAAGACCTGTGGAGAAAATATCAGTTACCACTATCTGACTGTTTCTACAAATATTCCAGATTTCTTGAGTGTATATATGCACATATCTCAGTACCACTTTCTGGATACGAACCAAGTTTGGGTGTGCTAAAATGAACTACAAGGCTATTTGTTATTACACTGGGCTACTGCTGTCACTTGTCTGACTGTTTTCTGCCTAATACTCTGTGGGTTAGACAGTCTGCCCTTGTAATCCTGAGATTCATGCATGACAGATAGTTACTGTACTGTGTAGTACTCCTTTGAAATTATACAATCTGGAAAACAAAAGTTAACACAAGGCACTGCAGCAGGGGACACACTATAATACATTTGACAATAGTATTCAGGGTTCTGATCTTAGTGCATAACATATGTCATATTTCATGTATATCTTGATTTACAGCTCCAAATGCTACTGTTTTGCATGCTAGCTGATTCTCAGAACAACCTCTGTTAATTCATGCTGTCAAAGCCATATTTTCTGTGAAGAACCTGTACACATTCTATTTCTACAACAACATACTAGAATAAACACAACAGTTGGTGGTTTAGGTTTTTATTGTAGTTATATGACACAGTGCTCTACTACTGCATATGCTGTAGATGACTGTTAGTCTGGCGAATATTTCTTTAATCGTTACAAACACAGAATGCAGTAAACAATTTACTCCTTCTTATTTATTTCACCATATACTGAAAGGTAGATCTGTACTCACCAGCTTGTCACCGCATTCTTGTTAATCTGTCAGCATGGGCCTCAATGTTCATAAACCTCTCTTCTGCAGCTGTAGGGATGAGAAACAAACATTATGTATACCTGTCTATCACAAACTCAGGCTAGAATTTGGTATAACTATATCTGGGATACTTACAAACTGCTGGAGCATGCCAGTCCTGAATATCTTGGATCAATTGGGCCAAGAGCTCCCACTTCCTACACTTTAGGTCAGCATAATGATGCCATACCTACTCACCAGTTCAGGGGATTCCAGTGACACTGGTGAGGTCACATGCCAGATGGTCCCAGGCCTCCACTTTGTACTGAGAAACCTGGTACTGGCCCTGCAGCAGTCTGTCATCATGGTGTTCTACGAGGAGTCCAGCCATGACCCTGGACTCCAGGATGCCTCAGGGCTGGGCCTGCAGCTCCTCTCCAATGCCAGACATGTTCCTCAGAGATCAAACTACAACAAGTTATGGCTGTATTCCTGCCTGTATGGTTTAAATAAGGCCATATTCCTGCCCTTTGCCTTCATTGGACCATTTTGAAAATGTTAAGCTCAGCTAAGCAGTGCACAAATCCACTAAGCTAGGTTGAACAGTGCTTAAAGGGGCAATAGCTAAGCATTGCTTAACAGTCTGAAAATCCATTTAGCTGAGCTGACTGTTGCTTAGCATTCACATTTAAGGAATGCTTACACTGACTAAGCATAGCTGAGCACTACTAACCATTGCTCATTTTTCATTTTAAAAAAATATAAGGATAATGACTTAATTAATCATTACTGACGTATTAGTAAGTGTATATGATTTATTTTACATGACGTCCCTCTATGTGCTTTTATTACATTACCATGGGGTGTGACTACTGTATGGGACACTTGTGTATAAATGGGTGATTTCACATGTTATATGCACTCACCCTTACATTTTAGACCAGCACATTACCCTGGTTAACAAATATCAATTACTGCATAATTTAAAATTAAAATTATACTTTTAACACTGCTTTCCCATGTAAAAATAAAGTGTATGTCTTGGTACTCAAGCCACGAACACCTGCAAGCAAAGCCGGGACTCTAACCACTACACTATCTCAGTGTGAGGATTTTAGCTGTATATTTTTATTTATCTCCTATGGGATGTTTAAACAATGCTGAGCAGAGGGCCATAACATGCACACCTGCTCAGCTATGCTTAAACATACATTACAATGAAAAAAAAAACAAAAATTAATATACCCACTTTATTTACATGTATCTGTACTCCTTGTCAGTCACAGTAAGAGAAATTGTGATGGACACATAGGGACAGATTTTAATTATTGCCTTTGCAAAATTAGGAAGTGTGACTGTGGCTTTCTGGCAAATAATTGGCAAATCACTCGGGGTTTAAATCAGAGCATACTGACAGACATTTGGGTTTCAGGCTTCATACCTCATACCTGGAGTACCTCAGGGTTCAGTACTGGGACCGCTCTTGTTTGGCATCTACTTCTCTGAAGTACAGGCCAACACTATGGGACTCTGGCTAACAAAGTTTGCAGATGACTGCAAACTGGGAGCCATTATTGAATCCACAAATGATGTGGATATTCTACAAAAGGGCCTTACAGAAACAGTTGCTTGGTGCCAGAGCCATGGGCTCAAGCTCAATGCCAAGAAATGTATAGTTATCCCATTTGGGAAAAACATGTAAGCATGAATTACCACATAGATGGCAGTACACTAAACACCGAAAGTGTGATAAGAGACTTAGGGACACAGGTGGACAGTGGTCTCACCTTCGATAACCACATTGCCACAACAGTCAGGAAATCCTTCTATGTGGCACACCTCATCACTAAGGGCTTTTCATCCAGAAAAAATGAGGTCATTGTCCCACTGTACTCATCTCTCATTAGACCCATTATAGAATACAAAGCCCTATTTGGTATGTACCTCTCAAGACATCTGCAACAACTGGAAAGGCCACAGAAATGCCTCACTAAAAGAATCACAGGTCTAAAGCAGATGACCTATGCTGAATATCTAAAAAAATTCCAGCTATACTCTGTCGCATATCGTCTACTCAGAGGTGATCTCCGCTTAACATACAAGGTGCTGTTGGACATGCTACACTTAAAGAAATCCCAATTCCTCAGTGCCACATGCTCCAGGGATCTAAATCTTTTCATCACAATGAACAAAACATGCTGGAGGGATAGGTTCCTGACCCAGAGACTCACCAGACTCTGGAATAGACTGCACATACATGTCAAGCAGAGCGCCTCTTTGGCCCTCTTCAAAAGGAACATTGACAATTGGATGGGAGAAAGGAAATTCACCCCAGGGATCACGTCAGTCACTCTGCTAGACAGGGGTCCAGGGAAATAAATATTGTGGGAAGAAATAGCCATTGAATTGTTATGGCTAGGCTTGCATAGGCCCTAGGGCCAATAGCCTAGTACCAATCTATGAACCAATGAACCTATACCCTTCAGGAAATCTGTGCCAATGCAAACCTTTAATTCTATAAACTTTCCAGGTTTGTAAGTGCAATATTTAAAAATTGTCCCTATTTTTGTGCCTTTGTCCCCCATTATTTATGGTTTTATACAGCTTTCTTGCTCTAGGAGGTTGAGAAGTATGTGAGGCAGGCATCTGGGCATTCTGCAGAAACCTGTACAGTTAAGGGCTATGGCCATACAACACTTTCACATGGAAGACATTTGTGTTTCAGTTTTCATACCCTTCAGGAAGTCCATGCTACTGCAAACATTTTATTCTATCAGCTTTCTGGGTTTGTCAGTGCAATATTTACAAAGTTTCCCTATTTTTGTGCCTTTGTCCCCCCCCATTATTTATGGCTTTGTACAGCTTTCTTTCTCTAGGAGTTTGAGAGGTAGGTGAAGCAGGCATCTGGGCATTCTGCAGAAACCTGTGTTGATGGCTATGGCCGTACTGCACTTTTACAATGCAGGGGATGTGTGACAGAACCTGTCACACAAACCCTGCATTGTTTCTTGCTCACCTATCTATTTCAGTGTCCATGGACACTGAAATGCTCATTTTATTTCATTTCAGTGTCCATGGACACTGAAATACTTTTCAAAAGTGCTGTGCGGCACTTTCTGAGTGCAGGGGGCATATTAGATATGTGTGTACTACCTAAACATGACCCCTGCACTCTGTAGTGTTCATGTCCCTTTAGCCGTAGCAGCAGGGTGCCTTTATGAATATGCAAGATGCACTGCTGTTAAAGCTATGGCTACATGAACATGATTCATTCCGTGCAGAATAGCACTATTCCTGCACGGAGTTGATTGCATCCAGGGAAGCACTGTTAATCACCTTTTTGAAGTGAAAAAAAGATGCTTAAGAACGATTTGCTAACATTTCAGTGTTATTAAGCTCTAGTCTCATGCTAGAGCATTAACAACATCCAACACAAAACAGTTAGTGCTTTATCTCCAGAGATGTAATCCTGACACTTGGATTATGATCAGTTAGACAATTTTACATTATCCTTATTGCGTAGGCCCAATAAGTATCTGAAGTATTTTTAAAGCTTTAAAATATATTTATTTATTTATTAGCCAGGATAGTCTGACTGGGTCAAGAGCCCCTATTTAGCCGAGTCCTAGAAAGAAAAGCTCTAAAGAAATAGTTCTAAACTAAGGGAAATCAACATTTTGGAAAATACAAAGTAAAATTCCAAATAAATGTTGATGCAGCAATACAGAAGTTGAACAGCAGAGGCAGCGTATACACATACAGTGATATATAAATTGAATGTAACATTTGCCTATAGAGTTTAAGTTTACAATATAGAAAATGAACAGCATAAGTATCACTGGCATATACATTTTGTTTCAATGATACAGAGGTTGAGCAGCAGAGGCAGCACATACACAGTGATACATAAATTGAAAATAACAATAGCATATAGATTTTGAAATTGAAATGCAGATACTGAACAGCAAAAGCAGCATATGGACATGATACATAAATTACAAGCATGGAAGCATATAGCCAATTATGTAGTTGTTGTAACTTTCGGCTTTTCCCGGTTAGGGGTTGCCACAGCGGAACTCCAGTCCGCTAATGATTGGCAGTAGATTTTTTTACGTACCGAGTTGCCAGCCCTGACGCACAACCTTCAACGAAGGTACGCCCATTCACGCATGTCTCTACACAGAAGACGCTTTAGCTGAGAATTGAACAGGACAACGTCTTACTGTGAGGCAACAACACTACCGCAGCACCACCACTGCAGTTATAGCCAGTTATGTAGTGATACATTATAATGAGCAGAGGTATGGTTAGCTTAGTTGTACGGACATTAAAAAGTGTGATATATAGGAAAGAGACCAGGGATGAAATGGCAGCGTGAAAGTAGTACTAGGTGAGTTAGTGTCTATGAAATTATATTGTGAGATTAACAGGTAGAAAGAGAGAAGAGGAGTAAAGGTTAGAGCTACTATATACATCATCATTGCCCACACACACACACACACACACACACACACACACACACACACACACACACACACACACACACACACACACACGAAGCAGAGTGAGAAGTCTAACAGCTTTTAAAGCAAGTCCTTCATCAGAGGCACACCTGACTTCTGGCTGCTCTCTGTGGGACAGCTCTAAATACTTTACAGCTTTCAAAGGACTTCATGTTCATGCACTGTTTTCCTGTAACTAGTAGTACATCAAATCAGCTAAAGTTCAATGTATTACAAATAATTATGATCACATCTCTCTGACCATAAATCAGTTGTTATATGTTCTTGACATCAATGCGAAGGCTCACCTCTCAAGCTTTATTCTGCTCTTGAGGTGAATTTCTTGTCATCCATATTGCAAACATTTAAAAAGTAGGTATAATCAGAGAATCAATCACATTCCTTTATGTTGCACACTTTGGTTGTGGAATTTATTGCAAATATGCAAGCTAGGAGGTGCAATCCTGATACGTCAGGAAGAGGAAGAAGGATTTTGTAAATACAGTTAGCCTTAAGATGAATCATGCAAATGAATTCTGCAAAGGATTTTGCATGAGCTATACTGGAGAAGTATGTTCATTTCTGATCACAGTACATAGGTTCAAAGGTGTTTACTAGACTAATGACCACAAGGGCCTTTCTAAGTCTAGCCAAGCATCCCAATTCTCTGAAAAGTTCTGATACCCTTGATAAGTGTAAGCATGGGCCTGGGAGATAAACCATTTACAGGTTGCCTGTGTCCATTAGAGACATAGGTGCCAAACCAGGGATGACTTTCCAGTTTCCCATAAATATAAAGTGATATTAATAAATTAGAGAAAACACAGTGGAGTAAATACTTACATGAGGGTAGTAGAGTGACTGAAATATGAGTAAGGCCTCAAAGTGCTTGAAGTATGTATATCAGAAGAAAGAAAGGTGGTAAATGATATGGACACTACACTGTCAAAGAATAAATGGGCAGGGCATGGTTAAATAAGGTTAGAGGAGACAGAAAGGTAGGGGAACAAATAAAGGTAGCACAATTTAAGAGTGATTTAAAGAAATACAATGTATCAGGGACAGAAATAGAGCCCTGTATGCGCTGCAGGAGGAAAGAATGTCGGAGTTCCAGTAAACAGAAGGATTTGAGGATGATGAACTAAATACAATGAAGTGTGGAACTGAAGAAAGAGATGTACAGCTCTATGAGGAGTTGCTGTAGTATTTATGCAGATTTAATTGGTTAGTGGTTGCCTTATGTTCTCTTCTTCAGAGGTCTGTAAAAGACTTACTTATCCCCTTGGGCAAGTCATGAGTTACTGCGCTTCAGGTAAGAGGCCTACTGTCTGAGTGTACGTTACCTGTGCTCTCCATATTTTATTGTACATTTACTTCTGTAAGTTTTCTGTTGCTATGATAATTTTATTTGACTCATCACATTTACTTTCACTTGTTTAAACTTTACATTTTTAAATGTATGTATTTGTTTATTCTGTTTAACTTGTATGGTCACTGGGCAAAAAAAAAGCTTCATTGAAGGGTCTAGTATGCTCTTGAAGAACTGTTTCATTTTATTTTTGTGGATACAGACATGATGATTTGAAGAACAAGTACATGCTAAATCATGGTTGCAGTTATGCAAGTAGACATAAATGCTATACAGAGGCATATAATGGTTCTGTCAATGTACAGATCAGTGCTAATATAGAAACTGGGAATAATATAAGCCAGCAATGTAAAATAGTGTAAAGAAGATCTGGTACTAAGAAGAGGAAGAGAACATGGTATAATGAAGATTACTCCTAACGTATCGATTTTAATAAATGGCAGTAGATTGTAAACAAATTCAGTGTAAATGGCATGTGTCGGCTGGTATTGATAACCACACTGATGTTTCTGCAGCTCAAAGATGATCTGAAATAGTGATGGAATTCTGCATAAGAGACAATGGATTGTAATGAATGTAGGAGGGAGGGGTGGGGAAGGGAAGAGGATGAATTATGTAGTTAGGGAGTATGGTAAAGAAAAGGAAGGGTAATAGGAAGGATAGTGGTTAGAGAAAGCGGTGTGGCTGAAAGGGAAGAAGTACAAAATAAAGGGTAAGAGTTCAAGGAAGGAAGAAAAAGCAAAGAAGGAGATTAAAGCACATATTAGTCAAGGGTAGATTAACAGTGTATTTGGGAGGACTAAGAATATAAGTATGATAATATGAACTGATAACAACAGTGGTTGGAGAGGAGAAGACAAAGCAAAGTGCTAAACTCATTACAGTTTGATACTGATTGCAGAATCAGAGGAGATCATAGTGTCAAGTTAAGATAATGGAAACATGTTGTTACTTTTTTGCAGATACTGCTGAGTTAGTAATATAGGTAAGCAACAAGGAGCAGAAGGTTGCAGATGAGTACCACCAAGTTTGTAAAACATGAACTACTCAACAGGAGGAAAGTGAACAGGAAGTGGTCAGTAACCACATTCACAGCATCACATGTCCTCAGCAAATAAAGATGGAATGATCAATTTGGCTGCCTATGAAGTAATGCAGGTGGAACAGCTAAATCTCTTAAGAAACTACTAGCATGGACCCATATCTCTCAACTGTCCAGATTTTTTGCCTCATAGTTTTGGTCTATTCCTCATAAAATTTGTGGTTTTCTGACAAATCACTTGGATGATCTGAAGATTGAAGTCACTAAATAATGATATACATTTGAGTTTCAGACTTCAAATCCTTCAGAAAATGTATAACACAAACTCTGTTACTCTAGCAACTGTCTATATTTCTAAGAGCAATATTTAAAATCTATCCCTATTTTTGAGCATTTGTCTCCCCATTTTATCAGGCCTTGTCCAGATTTCATGCACTAAGAGGTTGAGAGGTATGCATGGACTACAATTATACAAAAGAACATTTATGATATGTTTATGAATGGAGGGTTCAAATGAATCTGAAAATGAAAAAAAGTGCCAGGAGTTTGGATAGGGGAAGAAACAGGTTCTAAACCTGCATGAGAATTTGACTAAGAGGAGGAAGACTAAGAATTATGCTAGCATTGAGGAAACTCAGTTGGTGCATAAACCAGCTTTAGGGAAAAAAACACAAGGAATTTGCAGGAGCAGTCAGTGGAGGATGAGAACATGGAAGGGGAACCTTGGCAGAATGCTAAGAGCTAGGTGAGAAGGCTCAAGAAAACTTGTGTAGCGGTATTAAGGGAGACAGGACTGACACAGGCAAGGGAGGGGGGAAATAGGAACAGTGGGAAAAGACATATGCTGAGATAGTTAGAGGTGGTTCTGTAGGGACAAGGAACATAGGTACTCAGAAAGGAAAGAAAGAAAGAAGCAACACAGTGACAAAAAGAGTAAGTTTGGACACAGCAGGGACAGCAAACAGGTGAAGCAGAAGATGATAAGATGCCTCATAAAATCCTCCAAAGCTAGTTACGAAAATAAAATTGCCAAAGATTCCAAAGACAACCACAAAGCATTCTATAACTATGTCAAGAATCTAAATGGCAATGCTCAGATTTGCTCTGAGCTAAAACAGAATGGCATTAAATATACTGATCCAAAGGATATTGCCAATATCCTGGCAGATTGATTCAGTGCCAACTTCACCCCCCTCTCACCCCCTAAATGGCCCATCTCAATACCGGAAGATTGCCAGATTCCAGTAATAACGGCCACACAGGTACAAAACGCACTCTCTAAAGCCAAGAATACAGCATCCATGGGACCAGATGACATCCCGGGCTGTGTACTACATGAACTACAATATGAACTGGCACCTCACCTAAGTGTCATGTTTAATCATAGCCTCACCTCAGGTTTCATGCCCACTGAGTGGCGCAGAGCTACAGTTATCCCAATCCACAAAGGGGGATCCACCTTGGATCCCAGAAACTACCGTCCCATCAGTCTGACAAGCCTTATCTGCAAGGCCATGGAGCGTATTATCATGGAACTTATAAACAAAGACATTGGCAACCTTCAAACACTGGACCCCACCCAGTTTGGGTTTGTGAAGGGCCGATCTTGTCTCCTGAACCTGATTGACTTCTTTGAATCGGTCTCCAGAGCCATGGACAAGGGTAAGGTGGTCCACACAGCCTATCTAGACCTTGCCAAGGCCTTTGACACCATCCCCCACTCTGGAATCATAGATAAACTTACTAAGTTGGGCATTAATCCCTATGTCACCCAATGGGTTGCTAAATGGCTTACTGATAGAACCCACACTGTAAAAGTAGCCGACTCCAAATCCAGCTCCAGACAAGTGACAAGTGGAGTACCTCAGGGTTCAGTCCTGGGGCCGCTCTTGTTTGGCATCTACTTCTCTGAAGTACAGGTCAACACTAAGGAAGTCTGGCTAACAAAGTTTGCAGATGACTGCAAACTGGGAGCCATTATTGAATCCCCAAATGATGTGGATACTCTACAAAAGGGCCTTACAGAAACAGATGCTTGGTGCCAGAGCCATGGGCTCAAGCTCAATGCCAAGAAATGTATTGTTATCCCTTTGGGAAAAAAACATGTATCCATGAATTACCATATAGGTGGCAGTACACTAAACACAGAAAGTGTGATAAGAGACTTAGGGACACAGGTGGACAGTGGTCTCACCTTCGATAACCACATCGCCACAACAGTCAGGAAATCCTTCTATGTGGCACACCTCATCACGAAGGGCTTTTCATCCAGAAAAAGGAGGTCATTGTCCCACTGTACTCATCCCTCATTAGACCCATTATAGAATACAACACCCCATTTGGTATGTACCTCTCAAGACATCTGCAACAACTGGAAAGGCCTCAGAAATACCTCACTAAAAGAATCACAGGCCTAAAGCAGATGCCCTACGCTGACTGCCTTAAAACTCCAGCTATACTCTGTCGCATATCGTCTACTCAGAGGCGATCTCTGCTTAACATACAAGGCCATGTCAAACCCAGAGCTGTTGGACATGCTACACTTAAAGAAATCCCAATCCCTCAGAGCTACACGCTCCAGGGATCTAAACCTTGTCATCACAATAAACAAAACATGCTGGAGGGATAGGTTCCTGACCCAGAGACTCCCCAGACTCTGGAATAGATTGCCCATCCATGTCAAGCAGAGTGCCTCTTTGGATCTCTTCAAGAGGAACCTTGACGATTGGATGGGAGAAAGGAAATTCACCCCAGGGATCACGTCAGTCACCCTGCTAGACAGGGGTCCAGGAAAGTAAATAATGTGGGAAGAAATAGCCAGGGAATTGTTATGGCTAGGCTTGTATAGGCCCTAGGGCTGATAGCCTAGTACCAACCTATGAACCTATGAACCTATGAGGGGTGGCAATCAGAAGTAGGAAACTCTGACACAAAGGTGAAATAAGGGCATTAGAGGATATGGAGGTTATATGAAGGGGATATGGAGAAAATGGGGTGGATTACAACAGGAAGAAAGATAAAAGGAAAGGTGAATAAGTAGGAGCAGGCTGATTACAGGGACCACTGGAAAAGGATGGAAGAACATAAGCATCACAAAGATTAAGAGAACCAGTAAAGGCAGTGTAGAACTAGAAAGAGAAAAAAAAACATAGGTAACTGAAGAGGAACACCAAGGACAAAGTCTGGGAAAGAGGAAGACAAGGGAGTTGCTGGTTGTTGATTATCTCATCAAATATATTAGATGGAGGAGAAGCGAAGTGAGCATTCATGTGGCCATAAGAATATTCTCCTGGATGATCCTGGACAGGATACTTTACAGAGTGATTGACACAATTTGTGAGAAGCAATGAGTACTCACATGTCACGGTTCAACAAAAGACACATCAGGAGGGATAGTGGAGAGGCATGAAGCTGAACCAGGGATAGGGCAAACAGGTGCCTGAATCTATGGTGCAATGCAGCTTTATGTGAACTGTTGTCTATATTAATATCTATGACAAATAGAAATCAGGAAATCAAGAATTTTAACAGCTTGCTGGGGCTTGGAATTAGGAGCAAGGCTATGAGCTAATGGGAGGATGGAGAAATATATCAAATGAAGAGAACCACAGTGTTACGGACAGGCTTCAGCTTAGTCCAAAGGGGATGACCTTGATTAAGCAGGAATGCAAATGCACACTTAATGGTGGAAACAAATTGGGCACACAAGTACGGCGGGACTGCAAAAAAATGAGGACAATAGATATATGTTAAAAATGGCATAAAAATAGCTGTATCAAAAGAATAAGGACAGGAAGGTGCTCATAGGCAATGCAAGAACCCGAGATAAAAGATGATAGAGTTACATGAGATGATGGAAAAGAATGAGGTAATCCTGATATGGATAACAGAAAATGGGCAGATAGGTAGAGAAAACAGGAATATAGTGGGAATATGCTCCTCCTTGGTTGCAAGTTCTACAGGATAAGACACAGAACAAAGGCCAGGCAGGGGAGTGTCAGCCTATTTAAAAGGGCAGTGGTGAAGTGGAAAATGCAAGTGCAGAAGGGAGCTTATAAAATGTATGCACGAGGATTTGTACATATGGAATATCTACAAACCACTGCAGGCTATAAATCAGGACAAAAAAGAAATGAAAAAATTATTTAAAAGGATGGTGAGGTAAAAAAGGATAGTACTCATGAGAGTCCTAATCTTCTCTGGAGAGGATTGAAGCATTCTGGGTACAGAGGTAGGAGATGATGGCAGCAATAGATGAGGACAACTTTGGGTAATTTGTCCAAGAAGACAATAACAAATAGGTTACTAGGTATAGTACTATTAAGGAAAGCAAATGGTTTCAGTGATATACAGTTTAAGGCATTGTTAGCAAATACAGGAAGCTGAGACATGCCCCAGGATTCCTAAAGCTTGCGCTGGGTGCAGGCGTAGCGTCGGTGTTCCAACAACAAATATGGCCACCGAGCGATCCAGGTATGAGCTGTTCCTACGTGCACTACCTGCATACCCTATGCCCGCACAGCTCCCGGGCCCTGTATGCTAATTACCCCATGTGCAGCAGTGTGGCATGCAAATGAAGGTATGTAGCGATCCAGGAAGTGGTGCAGGCATAGTGTAAGCATGCAGAAATGTAAACCGTAGAAAACGGTTTACATTTTTGCAAACATAAAATCGAAGCCATGACAGCCGACCAAACACATGTATTATATTGTTAATATATGCCAATGGCTAAATATATAGCCATTGGCATAAAAAAATATACAGAATATTAAATTAACATTTAATATATATAGTCGCACTTTTGTGACATGGAAGGGCAGGGTAGCAGCGAGCAAAGGGGACCGCAAGGAAAATATAAAAATATAAAATAAAACTGCTATGTAACACATATCATGATTTCCCCATAATAGTCAATGGCCAGGGGGACATCCCAAATGGCCACCTGGTGGGGGATGCTGGCTATGCACTGGAACCGTAGATGACGACTCCCATCAGAAATGCACACACACCCATGCAAGAATGCCATAATGAGGCACACACACAAACCAGAATCATCATAGAGCATGTATCTGGGATGCTGAAATCATGGTTCCATTGCTTGGACATATCTGGTGGAGCCTTGCAGTACTCTCTAGGCACGTGTGCCCACATCTTCATAGTATGTGCCATGCTACACAATATGATCCTGCAGAAACAGCTGCAGCAGGGACAGAATGGTGAAGGCCCTCACAGCCCACCACCATTGCCAAGGGCCCCACAGGCACAGAGGTACTCAGACCACAAACACCATGAGCCAGCCCCAGTAGGCAGATGGAGGTGTGCCCAGTATGCCCATGCCTTGGCAAGGAGGGAACGTATAGCACACACACACTGACAGTGTAGGTACCTAGGGACTGACACCTTTCTCCACTTGCACACACAGTAAAAATGGATGGCACACACAAGACTACCTGTAAATTGTCATGTATAGGCAGTCTACTGTGTGCATCCAACATAGGCAACCCTCAACTATTGCACACACAACTTCCATTGGCACAAGGTAAGTCAACACCTGAACAGTAAATTAAGCTATCAGCATGTGCTGATACTGTATGTATATGTTCATAGGTAGGTACTTGGCCAACTGCCAGAGGCCATTCATACGCCTCGCCAAAATGTGTCAGCTTTTGTCACCCTATTGATTCATTAACTGTCCCTCTGTGGAGCAGAGCCAATGGCAGGATCCCTGGGGTGTATCTACTGTTCCCCATCCACTCTTCAAGGTTTCTCTTGAAGAGTGTTAGTGAGGGGCTCTGTATAATGTAGTTAGGGATGTTGTTCCAAAGTATGGTGAGTGTCTGTGACAGGAATCCGTCCCTCCAGCATCTTCCAGTTATTGTTGTGGCAAGCTTCAGCTCACTACAGTATGTGGCTCACTGTGACATGGATTCTCCTAGGTGGACCATATCCATTAAGCCTGAGTTTGACATGGCTGTGTTGACCAGCAGAGATCATCTCTGGGTAAACGAGATGCCACTGAGTAAAGCAGGAGTTTATTCAGTCTGGCTGCTTAGGGCATATGTTTGATTCCAGTAATCCCCTTGGCGAGGTACATTCATTGACCTTCCAGCTGTTGGAAGTGTCTTCTGAGGTACATCCCAAATGGGTTAATATACCCTATGATGGGACTGATGAGTGATGAGTAAAGGGGCACTATAACCCCAGTATGTCTAGATGGAAATCCTTTAGTAATCAGATGGCCTACATAGAAGGATGTCCTAACTACTTTGGAGATATGATTGTCAAAGGGGAGGTCACTATCTACCTTAGTGCCCAGATACCCCATTACCTCATCCATATTAAAGTGGCTGCCACTTATGTGTTAATATGTGGGTGCTTAATATTCCACAATGGAATGACCATACAGTTAGTGGCACTTAGCTGGAGGCCATGACTTTGACACCCTGTGTCAGTCTCTGTGAGGCCCCTTGAGGGATGTCTGTTTCAGCTGGACTATCAATCATGGCTCCCAGTTCACAGTCATTGCCAAACATGGTCTGCCGTAGTCCACCTGTGTTTGCCTGTACCTCTGAGATGTATATGCCAAACAGTAGGGCTCCCAGGACTGAGTCCTGTGGGACACCAGTCGTGACTGGTCAAGAGTTGGACCTGGAGACCGCAAGTCGTACCATGTAGGTTCTGTGTGTAGGCCCATTGGCAACCCAACCTGTGATGTATGGGTGTATGTACAGACTGGTGTGCTTATCAATAATACCTGAATGGGGCATGGTGTCAAAAGCCTTGGCAAGGTCCAGGTTATATGTGTGAACCACCTCTCCCCTCATCTAATGTCTTGGTGACTGTATGTAAGACATCAAACAGGTTCAGTAGGCATGAACTGCACTCAACCAAGATGACCTGGGTTGGGTCACGTGTTTGGAGGTTACCAATATTTTTGTTAATGAGTGCCATGAGGATGCGCTCCATACCATTGCAGACCAGGCTAGTCAGGCTTATGGGGTGGTAGTTACCATGGTCAGTTGTGATTCCACCTTGGTGGAGTGGAATAACCGTTGCCACGTGCCATTGTATGGGCATGTAGCCTGCGGAGAGGCTGAGGTTGAAAAGCTTAATTAGGTGGGGGGGTCAGGTTATCTTGTACTGTCTGCAAGATGCAGTCTGGGACAACATCTGCCTCCATTGGCACTGTGTTCTGCTGTTAGAGAGGGCCATTTCCACCTGTGTGTCTCTGATGTGTGGGATACTGTACCTTTTGGATAGTGTTTTGGGCTCTTTAGGGGGTGAAGTATGCACTGAATGTATCTGCAAGGATGTTGGCAATATCAGTAGGGTCAGCATATTTTGTGCTATATTTCTCCAGCACAGTGCAAATCTGTGTGTCATCACTTAGATCCTTGACATAGCCAAAGAAGGCTTTGTAGTTATCTTTCGAATCCTTGCGTATTTTCCTGTTGATATTATCCTTGGATGATTTCATGAGGGACCTACGTATCATACTAATAGTGGTCATGGATGTCTGCCCTTCATGGGATTTGCTGTTTGTCTGGAACACTGTCCTACTTCTGTAGTATAGCCTGTTTTTTGCAGGGGTCCACCAGACTGGTGTCCTTGTCTAGGAGGAGTGAGTCTTGGTTTACCAGTGATAGCACAATCCATACATCCGTGTAGGTGCTTATAGATTGCATTTGTAAATCTGTCCGTATCTTGAGCAGTGTTTCCCCTTAGCATGGGGGCTGCAAACCCCCAACCTGTCTCTTGTAGTGTAAATTTAGCTGTAGGAAAGGTATACACTGTGGTTTCCATGGGTGGGGGAGACGTTTGGGTGTGGAAACAGTGAATAGTTTATGGTTAGATCTAACCATTGACCAGTTAACCTCTGCTATGATGCACCTGTTGCCCATGTTGGTGATGACCACTTCTAGTATGTTTCCACCCCTCGTTAGGGAGGTTATCACCTGATACAGAGCATATGAGGTGATAAATTCCAGGAAGTGGTGGGCCTGGAAGTGAGTACTTGAGCAGGTTTCCCAGTTAATGGCAGGGTAGTTGACATGGACCAATGCCAGGATGTGTGGTAGGACTGTCATGTTCTCCACTGTCTCCAGGTAGGTGGAGTGGTGGTCCTGGGTCATGGAGGGTGATCTGTAGCAGGCCACAGTTTACATTGCAGTTGTGGCTGGTGTTAGCTGCACATGGGTGATCTCAGAGGTATCATGCTGCCCCACTAACCTGGAGGTGTAGGTATCCCTGATAAATATGGATACACCCCCTCCATGTCTGTGTCAGTCCATGTTCTGTGGCCAAAATGTGTGGTATGGGTTGTAGTCTGGTAGTGCTGGTGTGCTCTCAGGAGCCTTAAAACAGGTCTCAGTTACTGCACAGATGTTGCCGTTGTCCATCCTGAGGAGTACTGTGAGTGCATGCATGTTGTGATCACAACCCCTGGTGTTGAGTAGCATAACCCTCATTGATTCTGCTATTGTGCTGTTTATGGAGCTGGTATTCACCTTTGAGACTCTCCTAAAAAAGGCACCATGGGGGCACCAATAGCTTTGGCCAGTATTCCAAAGCCTAAGGCTGACACATAAGCTGGTATGGTATTGTTGCATGCATGTTTCCCATCTGTGCTTGTTTCTCATCTCTCCTGTAGGTAATCTACTGGTAAGTAATAGAAAGCCTTAAACTTATACAAGTCTTCTAGCTTCCAAGATAGGCTTTTGGAGTGATTAAGTATAAGTGTTCTGTATGTTCTTGCTGTACTTAACTGTTTACTGACTACATGGTGATTTCTCACTGTATATTGTGATCTGAAAGTCTGTTTATTCACATATTATGGCTGTGATGGCCTGCACTTTAGAGGTTCACAGATAGCCTACTATCTATCTGCCCAATGGCAATTAGAAGCATAGCTACAGTGTGTTGGCTTTTCACGCACCACTGATGAAGTAACTGAGCCTCTGTCAAGCATAGCCAATGAAGCAATTCCAGGCAGAGTTGCCGGAAGCTGTTGAAGACTGGGGTGGTGGAGGGTGATAGGGGCACTTAGTGATCTAAAGAGGGCATGTTAATGTGACAATTCAACAGCATTCAATTTCCCCAACAGGTCTTGCAGCTATCAAACTGGATGAGCTCCCCCACCCCCTGGCTGTATGGTTCTGGGACACATGATCCCAGGGGTGTATATTCTGTTACCCATTCACACAACAAGGTTTCCCTTGAAGTGTGTCAGTGAGGGGCTATGTCTAATGTAGTTAGGAATGTAATTTATTGTCTCACATTACATTTGTTATATGTTATTTCAAGAGTAAGTGAAGCTCAGTGGGTTTGGGGGTCTCCGCCCTTTGCTTAGCCTAGCTTACACATAGAAATCATCTAAACAGGAAATAGGCAGAAGCAACGTTAATGTCAATAGTGTAATGTTTACAGCATCTGCATAGTATCTGTGCATTCGAGGTCCCAATCTCAATAAAGTCAGGGATGTTTATCATGTTAAAAAGTATACCTTAACCACAGCTTGCATATATAGGTAGTAGTCGTCTGTATAATAAACATTCGAAACACCCATATAAACCCATGTGTGCTGGAGAGTAAAGTCAACAGAGAATGTAATGTTATGTAAGCACATAGAGAGATGTTACTTCACTGAAATGCATATATCCTGAGTAGTTAGCAGATGTGGCCATGTTTGCGCGCACAGGTTATACTTTACAAAGTTTGTTTAACTGTGTTTAACCGCTGCTATAATGTCATATAAACACTTTTATACATGCTTACAACTGCTTAAATGAGCCTTATTCTGGAGTAAAAAACATTTTTAAAGCATTGCAGGTGTTGAACCCTGGACCATGCACATTATAGTCATGGGACTTACCATTAAGCCATCTGAGGTGTATACATGTTTCACAGTCCAAGACTGTGAAACATGTATACATCTCAGATGGCTTAGTGGTAAGTCCCATGACTATAGTGTGCATGGTCCCGGGTTCATATGCATTCCACTGTAATGACCACAAATGGGACAGTCACTTTGTGTACATATGTACAGTACATTGTAATGTACTGTAGTTTGTGAACCAACACATACAAGTCTACATATGTATTACTATTACAAATTAATATGAAATATATATATATATATATATATATATATATATATATATATATATAAAGATATATATATATATATGTATATATATATATATATATATATATGTATATATATGTATACAGTTACATCAATAGCCATGTATATAAACATTTATGAACACACTTTGTGACACAGAAGCAATCCAAAGTAATTGAAGTGTACACAAAGCACCTGCAGCTCTGGTATTATAACTATTAATATTAGCCTAATTCACCATAGAAGGGATGGTTGTTGTGTATGTAAAGATTGAGGTGGGGGAGGAATGATGGGAAATGAAATCATGCATGCTGTCAGGTCTTGTAGCCCATGCAGGTATGTCCCAAGGCATGGGTAGCATTCTGCCATTGGCCAGAATGATACTGCAGTGCAGGGACAAAAGGATTGTATTCCACAATTGTATAATGTAGTGGTGCAAGTCAAAGGGTATCCAGCATCTGTCTGCCTGGGATAACATGGTTGACAGACCATGATGCTTTGCCAGACAGGGCCTGCACCTGTCACCCCTGGGAATCTGGATACTGGCTAGGGCTCATGCTTCCCCTATAGTGCCTTCATCATGCACAGTTCAAGTGAAGGTCCACTGCTGTTACAGGGACAGCCAAGCAATAAACTGCGGGTCTCGCTACTCAATGATACATGTCAGAAACAGTATATGGACTCACATATGTCAATCACTAACATGGAGAACACATCTGTGCAGTGGCTGAGACATGTTTCAACGCTCCAGAGAGCACACCTGCATGACCATGTTATAACACATACCTCACCTCTTGCCCATTATCCTTTATTGGGACACAGGTGTGTCCATATTCCTGAAGGATATGTACACCCCCACACTAGTTGCACTTGCATAACTTCAGATGCATTATGCTGAGCAACTACCTTTGTGCCAAAGTGGAATTCAAATTGCACTATGGCATGGGAAGTACTGCACCTACAGAAATAGCACCTGTTCATCCAGATAAGGTCTTGGAGAACCTAAACCCACTCCCCCCTCCAACAGGTACACATAGTTATATATCCATGTACACTACAGAGCCCCTGTAATAACAACTATGAGGTACAAGCTGCATTCTCTAAAGCCATACATACAGCTTTCATGGGACCTGTTAGCATCCCAGGGTGTATCCTACAGAAATGTAAGAACAATCAGCTCTCCACATGCACATCATGTTCAATCATAGCTCCATGTCAGGCTGTGTACACACTTAATGGTGCACAGCAACAGTTATCACACCCCACAAAGGGGGAGATACCATTGATAATGGGAAATAGTGCACTACTATCCTGCTGAGTCTGGTCTGTAAGGCCATGAACCATGATCAACTTATTTGATGTACTCAGTACAGATGTAGATGACAGTAAGCTTGATTCACACAGCATATCATGACCTTGCCAGGTCTTAGGACACCATCACCCATACTGTGTTCCAGCTATACTCAGTAAACTAGGTGTATATTCCTATGTCACAGGAGTGGTTGGCAACTGGACTGCTGGCAGAACCAAAACTACAGAAGGTGTCTGACTAATGCACGCACATCAAACCAGTGCCAGCCACAGTAATAGAGGGTTCATTCCTGGTACTCCCCCTCTTTGTTATCTATACCACACAGACTAACACAGAAGGCATCTGCCTATTGATGTTTGCAAATGACTATGAACTAGGGGCAATAGTTGACTCAATGTGTGCTGTGTTCAACATACAGAAGGGTCTTTGTGTGTCAGATGTGTGGTGTGTGACATATGGCCACAGTCTGACAGCTAAGTATTGCATTGTCATCCCCTATGTTAAAAAAACCCTGTACCCATGAACTATCACCTAGGCAGTGGTCAATGTAATGGCAAATGTGTGTGTATGGGATGCAGCTGGACAATAGTCTTTCCTTTGATAGTTACTTCGCCACACCAGTCAGGTAATCATCATGACAGGGTGCCATCCATGAATATAGAGATAATTGTTCAGCCATACTCAACACTCATGTGACGCATAATAGATCACATATTTCCTTTAAGGGTTATTGCCCATGTGTAAATGGCCTACACTGCCCTTCCCAATCCCTAGCTCCACTATGTAGCATGCAGCCTACCCTGAATAAAGCCATGTCCAACCCAGAGATGTTGGACATGCTACACTTAACACATCCTGATTCCAAATAAACACTTACTTCATGGACATCCACCTTTCCAGTACAAGGATCACAACATGCCTGACAGATCTCTGTCCCATACACTTTACATACTTCTGCCATACTATGCATCCCTGTCTAGTGAACTGCACATCACCTCTCTCTGTGACATGGTGTGATGACCGCATGCCAAATATATCAGTAACCCCGTGGATCAGTTTTGTGGCACTGCTTGAACTGGCCACTGAAACTTACCTGTCTGTTGGCTTCAGCTAGGTAATCTTTCTGCCTAGGCTCATAAATGGCCCAGGGCATATAGCCTACTAGTTCATTATGACCATACATGCTATAGTTGATATCCAACCCTGCAAATACCATCAGGCTAGCTATTGTCTCATGTGTTTCACATGTGCAACACATGCAATACATGGCAGGATGCTACACAGCTGTACAGTGCCATGTAGATGTATATGGCAAAACACATACATGTAAAACATTCTGTGAGCAAGTCTGCAGGGTCACAGGTCACGTCCCTAAAGGCTGTGTATGACTATATATGTGACATATACACAGCATTAAGGTCTATTGCATTAATGTGAACATATCCAGGCATGTGCTGATAGGTAAAGACACCAGTACAGGCAAACAGACATGCCCACATCAAGACAACATCCACATGGAGTATGAGCAATGTTATCACATGACACACCCATATATGGTGATAACATCACATCACCAGTAAGTGTTCATAGGTTCATAGGTTCATAGATTAGTACTAAGCTAACTGCCCTTGCGAGCCATTTTAAGCTTAGCCAATTATCCCTTGTGAAACTCAAACCCTGCACCTTGTGTTTGTAAGCCAAATACCTTAACCATTAGGCCACCCTCCCAACCCTTGTGTCAAATGTGTGTGACTTAAACATGTCAGTGGTGTTAGTGTCATGTAGATTTGCAAAGACTTATTTATAATCTTAATAAATGTGATACATATGTATGCTCAGCTGTACTTCTGTACTTCTCTGTGAGTTACTGTGACCTGTCTCCATCATTATGTCTTCCAGGTATGCTGCCTGGCAGGCTGCCAGTATACACCCGCTTGGAGGATGAGGTCCTCATCCCATACCTCCTCGACAACTAATTAACACTCTTCAGCCATGTGCCACAGGATGCACAGCAGTGGGATGCCCTGTGGGAGGAACTCTACAGGAGGATAAATGATGTTGGTGGTCACAGTCGCACCTATCAGCAGGTGTGCCGACACTGCACCGACCTCATAAGATGGGCGAAACAGCATGCTAATGCAATCGCCAGGGAAGAAGGTGCAACAGGTGAGGGGCCACTCACCCAGCCCCCACTCACATGTACCGAGGAGCTACTGGCCAACCTGGGGACACCTGCAGACCTCCATCCACAAGCTTTAGCTGGTATTGTGGAGGTGGGTGTCTCTCAACCACCGAGCCTGGAGTTGCCTGGTAAGTCAGTACTGCACATATAACACAACTATATTTCACATAGTTACATGTGTTACTGTACAATATGTAATGTAACATCATATGCAAGGCATGTATGCACACATGCCACATACTATAGTCTGCTACTCTATGTATGCACAGATGTGCATACTCCGTAGTATAGTGTATTGTACTGGCATATGTGCTAACATGGACATTGCATCCTGTAGCTATTACACAGGTGTGGATAATGATCTTACTGCTGTGATACTCCTGTTTAAGTACCTCTGGTGTTTTGCAGCGACAGCAGCCTGTGTCAGGTAAGATTGTTATTATTTACCAGGCACCTCTGGCATTTTGCAGTGACAGCAGCCTGTGTCAGGTAAGATTGCTATTATTTACCAGGCTTGATAATGCACAGATCATATAAATTGCATGCTATCTGCCATAACACATGTACACATAATGTATGGTGGTCCTGTTAATAGACACTGGTCAGACCTGCAATGCATCACAGTGGTTACCCATATGAAACAATTGAAGACTATATGAAACACCTACACTAAACCTTCCAAACTGTCATTGCCAGATGTGTGGACAACTGTGAATACAATGGTGGAGGTGTGGTTCACTGTAGGGACAGGTACTACAGATCAGCATTACACATGTTGGGAATACAAACAGTACTGTACAGAGAGCATATGTGTGCACACACTCTAAATGTGTCGGAGATGGAGTATGACCAGCCCACAGGATACACCCTTGTGGATTATACCCTTGCTATGAATATCACACAATGTCATGTGCTATCTGACATGTCCATGACATGTAGTGGGCTGACTGCAACACTGCTCAACTATCCTGCAAAACATATCTCACATCCCATACATACCACCCTTTGTCTGCATAATCCTATCCTCAGTGGAGCATATGACATCTATGGGTGTATGTCATATGGGATAACACTGACATGTGAAATAGATGGCCATCGCAACCATTGGACAGAACATGTGTACACATGGCCATGGAGGATGACCAGAGCCATGAAGCAACACACACAGTAGAAGTGATGTACATGTGTGTACACCCTGTTGTACATTGGCTCAACACAATACAACTATGGCCTTTGTGTAATGGTGATATTGCAGATGTGAAACACTAAACATCATACAGGCCTGTGCACAGCTTGTGTTGGCATAACATGAAACCACCACATAACATGTTTTGAACATCTTGAGTGTGTCACGACATGAAAGCATTCACCTATACAGTATCCAAATGCATACATGTGTTGCACAATATACACATACAACCACATAAGGCCACAGATAGAGTACATTCACCTTGCTGGTGTCAAACATCACTGTCATGCCTGCTCCTCATGTGTGTGAGGTACACAGATGGCATGTGGGATATAGAGTACTGCTAAGTTAGCCATGTGTGGGCATAGTTGCCAGGCATCGGTAATATGGTTGCAGATTTGCAGCAGTGTCATCAGTATACCCTTCTGTGACCTGTGTCACACATTCCACATTAGGGTTGAGTGTGCATACACCTCAGTGACGTGGTTCACATTCCACATTAGATATGTATTGTATGTGAACACAGTCATGGCTATGAACTGTGTCAGTAACTCACACTGTATAGCAATATTGAAGCCACATGATGCCCTGCAATGGCTATGCACATCAGCTCAATGTGCAGTATGTCACTGCATATTTGTAGGGCGGACAGGCAACAGTGTGTCAGCTGAAGGCCCATGTTAGTTTAACACGTCCCTGCATTAGGACACCATTACCGTACTGTAGATTGGAAAGGACACCATTGTGTTACACATGTATGCATGTCATTCAACATGTCAGCAGAAGACATGTCATACTACATGTGATTGGCAAAGGTCATACACCACACATTAGGCTGGTGTACTGTAAACCTGTGCTGGTCTGTGGCACCATTGCAAAGTAGGGACAGCCATGTCAAACATGTGTGTACAGCCACATGCACAATATCTGTAGACTCCGCTCAGGGATAGGTGGAATAATGTTGAACAGACATGCACTGCTTTGGGGAAGATATGCAAGCTAGGGCTCAGGAAAACATAGCATTCAGTCGACATACCCTTCTGCACATTCCTCACACATAGGGGCAGTGGCCAACACAAAGCATCAGTGGCAGATGTATAAAGGTCAACAATGGTCTGTTAACATGTGGTGTATGTTGCATGCACCATGGCAGTGCAGTGCAACAGTGCATAGTGCATGCATTGTGATGCAGGTATTGGGCATAAGCTACTAACACAAATGGTGCAATACATGTATGTATGCTAACCACCACTATAATTGTGTAAGGTGCATGCCATCTGCTATAACACATGCATGTAACTCAGGGATGTGTGATAACTACCACTATAATTGTCTAAGCTGAATGCCATCTGCCATATCACCTGCATGTTGCATGCCATTGGGTGCCATAGAATGTGTCTGTGTGTCTGTGTTGTATAACTTGTAATGTACAGTTCTTGTCTGCCCCTCACAGGTGTTGATGTAGGTGTGTTGCCCTCCTGTGGTCCACCTGATGTTAGTGTCCCCACAGACTCTAGCAGTGATTATGAAAGTATGATTGAGGCATAGGCAGGGTTGTCAGGGGCTGTATCTGTGCCATTGGTTGTCATTCCACCTATATCTCCCTCATCCTCGCACACAGTTCCTCTGCCTGCACATACCCCATCACCACTGGCCATAGAGGAAGGACAGTTGGCAGGTGGTAGCATGGAACAGGGAAGTGTGGAGACTATAGAAGGTGTGCCTGCACACCATGATCCCAGTCAACTGACTGGTGATGTCCCACACAGGCATGTGCCCAGTGCTGCTCGTAGGAGGACCACTAGCCAACATGCCCCTGCAAGACAAAGCACATCAGCTGGAGTCACCAGACGCATGTTTTGGGCTGTAATGGAGGCAAAGGCACATGCTGAATGGCACAACAGACAAGGTCTGAGGCTTCAGAGGTCTGCTGTCTGTTCATTAACTGACAACATCCAGGTAATTGCAAATGCTCACCATCATCTTGCAGATGTTTTGTATAGATGATTGGGTGACATGGTGGGTGTCCTTGACCATGGCATGTCAATCCTCGAGTGTGAAATGTCTGTGCTGGAACATCTGGTGGGAGTGAGGCGTCAGGCATGTGGATGTAGGTCAGCTACATCACCTGTTGAAGGTCTACGTGAACATGCTACTGCACATGCCCACTCCCATAATGGCGGTAGCAGCAGTGCAGCAGTGCTGCTGCACTGCTGCTACTGCACATGCCCGCTCCCATAGTGGTGGTAGCAGCAGCAGTGCAGCTGGTGCTGTGCAGTCCACACCAGGACACAGCAGGCCATGTGCACGTGGTCCTGGATGGTCCCAACAGGGACACGGTTCCAGTGGACATGTGTCATCAGACAGTACCCAATCTGGACCTCTGCCTGGTAGTGCCTGTGCAACCCCTGGCAGGCGCAGGTCACGTGGCTCTGGCCGGACACAGTGAACTGTGAAACCTGCCTTGTACAGTCTGCAGCTGTCAATAATACCCCTGTGTAGGCCAGCCACATGCCAGACCTGTGTGCATGCATACACACACACACCAGAAACAAATGTAGGGCACTTCAACACACACATGCATAACATCCACACACACCCAATGAGATCACAGGCCCTAACACACACACATGATGTCATCCAATGGCGCAGCCTAGGCCTCTGGCAAACATTATCACCCTGTGCATGTGATGATGCCTGTGCCACATCCCTGTCATCCACACCATCGGTGCAGGGACATGCTCATATGGTCTGATGCACAGGGTGAACATACTAGGTACAATTGTAGATTAATATTGCTGAGTAGTGTTGACAGGCAGCAGACGTACCATGTATTACAGTTCTAGAGTGCATTTTGTACGTTTGACAGTATGCATCATGTGTAACAACATTAACAGCATGTTGATCTTGATGTTCTGCCTTCCTCTTTCAGGTGTAATTGCATGTGCGGGGGCATGTCAGTGTTTGCATTTAGTGTCCTATATGTACATGTTGACTACTCACAGGTCTGTATGACAATACCTGCATGCACTTTGTAGCTTCCACATCACAGTTATAATCTCCCATGTTTCAATTATGTTTACTGTTCTAATGATCTAAGAGCATGATAGCTGTGTAGTAAGCTACTGTGTTCAGAGCCGTCACATTCATAGTGGGTGACATCAAAGGTATAGTTGGGGCTCCAATATCCTAGACCTGGTCATTACCAACATGGGAAATCAATGCTCCATACCTATGGTCACCCCCTCGTTAGTCAGGTCTGACCATAAGCTAATCACCCTTAACATCCACATCCCACCCCCACCACCCAGTAAAGAAACCACCATAAAAAACTTCTCCAAAGCCAACTTCATGCTACTCAAGTCAGAAGTGACAAACTTCATGACACCCATGCAGACGGGAACTGAAAGTTCAACTGCTGAATCCTACACTAAGGCCCTGTACGAGCACATCCACTCATGCATGAATCATGCCATCCCAAATAGAACCAAAATGCTCTCATCCAAAAAGGAAGCCAATCTGGTGGTCCCCTGCCATAAACAAACTTTACAACAAAAGGAAGAAACTTTTGCAGAAAAGAGGAAAATCCCAGGATGCAAAACTCCTTACTAGCCTCAGTAAAAACTGAGATGCCTCATAAAATCCTCCAAAGCTAGTTACAAAATAAAATTGCCAAAGATTCCAAAGACAACCACAAAGCATTCTATAACTATGTCAAGAATCTAAATGGCAATGCTCAGATCTGCTCTGAGCTAAAACAGAATGGCATTAAATATACTGATCCGAAGGATATTGCCAATATCCTGGCAGATCGATTCAGTGCCAACTTCACCCCCTCTCACCCCTAAATGGCCCATCTCAATACCGGGAGATTGCCACAGTCCACTAATAATGGCCACACAGCTACAAAACACACTCTCTAAAGCCAGAATACAGCAACCATGGGACCAGATGACATCCTGGGCTGTGTACTACATGAACTACAATATGAACTGGCACCTCACCTAAGTGTCATGTTTAATCATAGCCTCACCTCAGGTTTGTGCCCACTGAGTGGTGCAGAGCTACAGTTATCCCAATCCACAAGGGGGGGATCCACCTTGGATCCCGGAAACTACTGTCCCATCAGTCTGACAAGCCTTATCTGCAAGGCCATTGAGCGTATTATCATGGAACTTATATACAAAGACATTGGCAACCTTCAAACACTGGACCACACCCAGTTTGGGTTTGTGAAGGGCCGATCTTGTCTCCTGAACCTGATTGACTTCTTTGAATTAGTCTCCAGAGCCATGGATAAGGGTAAGGTGGTCCACACAGCCTATCTAGACCTTGCAAGGCCTTTGATACCATCCCCCACTCTGGAATCATAGATAAACTTACTAAATTGGGCATTAATCCCTATGTCACCCAATGGGTTGCTAAATGGCTTACTGATAGAACCCACACTGTAAAAGTAGCCGACTCCAAATCCAGCTCCAGACAAGTGACAAGTGGAGTACCTCAGGGTTCAGTCCTGGGGCTCTTGTTTGGCATCTACTTCTGAAGTACAGGTCAACACTAGAGGAGTCTGGCTAACAAAGTTTGCAGATGACTGCAAACTGGGAGCCATTATTGAATCCCCAAATGATGTGGATACTCTACAAAAGGGCCTTACAGAAACAGATGCTTGGTGCCAGAGCCATGGGCTCAAGCTCAATGCCAAGAAATGTATTGTTATCCCTTTGGGAAAAACATGTATCCATGAATTACCATATAGGTGGGAGTACACTAAACACAGAAAGTGTGATAAGAGACTTAGGGACACAGGTGGACAGTGGTCTCACCTTGATAACCACATCGCCACAACAGTCAGGAAATCCTTCTATGTGGCACACCTCATCACGAAGGGCTTTTCATCCAGAAAAAGGAGGTCATTGTCCCACTGTACTCATCCCTCATTAGACCCATTATAGAATACAATGCCCCATTTGGTATGTACCTCTCAAGACATCTGCAACAACTGGAAAGGCCTCAGAAATACCTCACTAAAAGAATCACAGGCCTAAAGCAGATGCCCTATGCTGACCGCCTTAAAAAACTCCAGCTATACTCTGTCGCATATCGTCTACTCAGAGGCGATCTCTGCTTAACATACAAGGCCATGTCAAACCCAGAGCTGTTGGACATGCTACACTTAAAGAAATCCCAATCCTGCAGAGCTACACGCTCCAGGGATCTAAACCTTGTCATCACAATAAACAAAACATGCTGGAGGGATAGGTTCCTGACCCAGAGACTCCCCAGACTCTGGAATAGATTGCCCATACATGTCAAGCAGAGTGACTCTTTGGACCTCTTCAAGAGGAACCTTGATGATTGGATGGGAGAAAGGAAATTCACCCAAGGGATCACGTCAGTCACCCTGCTAGACAGGGGTCCAGGAAAGTAAATAATGTGGGAAGAAATAGCCAGGGAATTGTTATGGCTAGGCTTGTATAGGCCCTAGGGCTGATAGCCTAGTACCAACCTATGAACCTATGAACCTATGGAGTAAGGAGGAGGTAAAAGAGTGGTATAGCGGATGACAAGGGTAAAGGCCAGTGGAAATAGTGGCTTCTCATTGGGAAGCAGTAATACCCGCTGCCATGACAGGATGCAAACACAGACACACCCAGAAACTCTAGGATTCACAGACACAGTAACACACACTCTGACACACACACAGTTGCCAGTGTTGGGATGAGAACCCCTGCCTATGTGCAAATCATCATTATAGTACTACGCAATTACAAGATGCCCCACAGAGATTACACATGTGGAGGTAGTCGGAATGGCTTATGATTGAGGACATCAACAGGGATACAACAATGCAATGAGTGTATGTGGGGAGGGGGGTTCATCCGTAGGTTATGTAACAACAAGCCACACCCCAGGGTGTACATGTTAACAGGCGGTTAGAATGCCCATCTAAGATTGATGATATCAACAGGGATACTAGATTGCATTGAGTGGATGGGGGAGGGGGCATTAACATTTCTCTATGGTAAAATACAGCCTCACTCCAGGGACCAGACAGGAATACACACGCACAGCCATACACACATACACACACACACACACACACACACACACACACACACACACACACACACACACACACACACACACACACACACACACACACACTGTGGCATTAACAAAGATATACACTTATGTCACACACATACAGAGACTTGACATGTGTGAGGTTCAACCACCTGCCTATGCCTTTCTTAGGTTCATAGGTTCATAGGTAGGTACTAGGCTATTGGCCCTAGGGCCTATACAAGCCTAGCCAAAAAGGTACCCTGGCTTTCGCCACCCAAGAAAATTATTTTCCTGTGCCCCTGTCAAGCAGAACCACAGAAGTGATCCCTGGGGTGAATTTCCTATTACCCATCCAATCATCAAGATTTTTCTTGAATAGTGTTAATGAGGAGCTCTGTTTGACAAAGATAGGTAGTCTGTTCCAGAGTATGGGAAGTCTCTGGGACAGGAATCTATCCCTCCAGCATGTTCTGTTTATTGTGGTGACAAAGTTTAGGTCCCTAGAGTGTGTAGCTCGGAGGGACTGGGATTTCTTTAAGTGGAGCATGTCCAACAGCTCTGGGTTTGACATAGCTTTGTATGTTAGGCAGAGATCGCCTCTGAGTAGGCGATATGCGACGGACTAAAGCTAGAGTTTTTTGAGATGGTCTGCATAAGGCATCTGTTTGAGGCCAGTAATCCTCTTTGTGAGGTATTTTTGCGGCCTTTCCAGTTGTAAATGTCTTGTGAGGTACATACCAAAAGGGGCATTGTACTCTATAATGGGTCTAATGAGTGATGAGTAGAGGGGAACAATGACCTCTTTTTTTCTGGATGAGAAACCTTTTGTGATGAGGTGTGCCACGTAGAAGGATTTTCTGACCACTGTGGCGATGTGATTATCAAAGGAGAGACTACTGTCCACCTGTGTCCCAAGGTCTCTTATCACATGTTTGGTGTTAAGTAGACTACAAACTATGTGGTAGTTCATGGGTACAGAGTTTTTACCAAAGGGGATGACAATGCACTTTTTGACATTGAGCTTGAGACCATGTCTTTGACACCAGGCATCTGTCTCAGTGAGGCCCTTTTGTAGGATGTCCACATCGTTAGGAGTTTCAATTATGGCTCCTAGTTTGCAGTCATCTGTGAATTTAGTTAGCCAAAGACCTTCTGTGTTAGCCTGTACTTCAGAGAAGTAGATACCAAACAGGAGAGGACCCAGGACTGAACCCTGTGGTACTCCACTTGTCACTGGTCTGAAGTCTGATTTGGAGTCTGTTACTTTCATGGTGTGGGTTCTGTCAGTAAGCCAGTTGGCAACCCATCTCGTGACATAGGGATTTATACCTAGTTTAGTGAGTTTATCTATAATTCCAGAGTGGGGGGTGGTGTTGAATGCCTTGGAGAGATCTAGATAGGCTGTGTGAACCACCTTACCCTCATCTATGGCTTTGGTGACTACTTCAAAGAAGTCTATCAGATTTAGGAGACATGATCTGCCTTTTACACACCCAAACTGTGTGGGGTCCAGAGTTTGGAGATCTCCAATGTCCTAGTTTATGAGTTCCATGATGGTACGTTCCATGGTCTTGCAGACGAGGCTCGTCAGGCTAATGGGGCGGTAGTTCCTGGGGTCTGTTGTGGCCCTGCCTTTGTGGAGTAGGATAACTGTCATGGTGTGCCATTCAATGGGCACAAAGCCTGAGGTGAGGCTATGATTGAACATGGTACTTAGGTGGGGTGCCAGTTCATTCTGTAGTTCATGTAGAAGGCAGCCTGGGATGTTGTCAGGTCCCATGGATGCTGTGTTCTTGGCTTTGGAGAGTGAAGTTTTTACCTGTGCACTTCACTCTGTACTGATGTCAACAACAGTGTTCAGGAGAGTGAAAAACATGTGGGATGTATTCCCAACCATACGTGACATATATGGACACACACACCCATACGTGCCAGTACTGTGAATCAAACACCTGCCTATCTCATGATAGGTATTACAGAGGTACAGCACTATTGCATTCGCTATAAAGCTTACTGACTCTTTCCTTTGCCAACTGTGCTGATATATGCACAATATATGCACAGGGGAGGTATTACTGTTACAGGTGTCAAGAGGTTTGCCTTCAGTGTCACCTTTACTGCATTCTACATTGTCTGTCTTCCACTTCAGTTAACAAAATCAGACCTTAGCAGTTACACAGGTTACTGTAGGAATGGTTGTAACACACCTGAGAGCTGTCCTCAGTAATCATTCATCTGCAAAATAGCCCCACCACTTAGTAGTCATGTCCGAACATCTGTCCATACCTCATGTACAGCTTACTGTACTTTGAGCATATCACCATATACAGTTGGCAATGTTGAGGCTGCATTGTAACAGCATGATCCACTAAGAAAACAGTCACCTTCAAACATCAGACACTGCACATGCATGGAATCTAAACAAACATCACTACATGTACACATATGCGACCTACATCAGTAAGTGGACTAGCAGGTCAAGAGAATACATTCCACACCTTCTGCATGCCATGTGTGAAACATAGCCGAGCATTACACCATAATGGATGTTGTATTCATGTACTGGTAGGACACAACCATCTTCACTGAGTAGCCAAGTGTACATATATGACAACAACACATATCAGCAAGACACACACAGCATTATTCCATGTCATGCTCCTACAAACTGTTACTTGACAGTTCCATGGTGAAGCCAGGGCACTGTAATGGTCAACAGTGAGCACATCATATTTGCCACACAAACCTCATGTTTACTGGAAGAGTGCCAGCAATGTGCTCTGTTAGAGCTAGGCAGTACACTCATTCAAGCATGTGTGAGGTCTGTGGCTTGTAAACATCTCACCCCAGCACATACTGGCTATTGTGGTACTAAGGCTAATGTCCAGATAGCACACAGCATGCATGGCTTGCAATTGTTGACATGGGATATCTGTAGGAGCTATGGGCACACATGGCTGTACATGTCATGGACATATCACCTGTGACTACTCAGGAACATACAGAGCAGAGCTGGATTTCCCTGAGTCTGTCAATACAGGCCTTGTGTAGGTCCTATGATCCTGTTATTTGGGTATGTTTGTAGGCATTGCATTAGGTGGACATGTCTAATGACATACATGCCACATGGGTTGTTGTATGATATGATGGGTGTCATGGGTGACCAGTAGAGAGGGAATATTACCTCTGTTAACATAGATATCAAACCTTATGTACTGTTAGCATGCTATCTGCCATGTGCATGTGTGTAATGAATGTAGCCACTTGTATGTAGAAAGGATAATGAAAGCTATGGTAATGTAATTTATTTTGTATGAGTGTGGGATGTACATATCCAGGGCAGGTACAGCTAGGTCATATACAACCATGAGAGTGTTGTTTACTGGTGTACAGCAACAGTCGACTGTGTTAATGCTGACAATATCCGAGGGACCCTGGTATGTGTACAACTGACCTGGTTACAAACAGTGGTATTATTGCACTGCATAACACATTATGCAGCTGTGTCAGTACATGGGTACTTTGCACAGTTGATGTAGGCCTAGGTACAGTCCACCAATCGAAAGTTATATGCTGGTCTGCCATACTATGTCATACCACATATGGATGTGTGTTGGTAGTCTGGGGACAAGGTGGTGGATGTATATGAGGATACAACCTAGAATGCAGAGTTTGCCACTGTCACCTGTACCTGACTCATCTGTGATGAGTTATGTTGGACTAGAGGTCTTTACATGTGAGTAGCCTTTATGAATATATGGGCACCACCACCTGGAATGGTCCATACCAGTGTTATGGCTCACATGTCTGGATCTGAGTTGTATGGTGGTAGTGCAATTGTGCACTACAGAGCTTTCAGCCTAGGGTTACCACCTGTCCCACTTTGCAAGGGACAGTCCCTCTTTGGGCAGTTGTGTCCTGACAAAAAATTTAAAAAATGACAAATGTCCTGAGATTTTAGGACAAAATTATTTCCTATATTTTACGTAATAGTTGCATAAAACAGTTATTCTGTATCTAAAATACATAAGTGTTATAAGAAATAGAATAAGCAACTAAAATGCTACAAGAATAAGCTTTTATTTAGGCAAAAAAGTTAAGTTCTACCCTTTGTACTGACCGTGGGTATGTGTCGGCTTGTAAAATCTGATGTTTGTATCGAAAATGTCCCGCTTTGGCCATTTAAAAAGGTGGCAACCCTACTTCAGCCAGGTGTTCCTCACTACACAGATGTCAGTATTCTCCATTGTAGGTTCTACATTGAGAAAATGGATTACGAAAGCCACACATCTAGCACTGGTTAGCATAAGCATCCAATGTAATTTTCTTGTAGGTGTCAGGGTGTTACTTCTGTGTGTAGGACTTTTGCCTTGGAATGCAACTAAATGGGTAAATGTGATCTAGGTATTATCCACACTCACTTGAAACATGGATGCATGTGCTCTGTGTCGAAGGCTTGTCGTTCAGTCATCACAGCCTGGAATGACAGACACTGGACAACCTCATAATAACAGCAGGACATTGGTTCATTGTTTTGGTCTAGCAGTTGCCACTTGTACCATGACATCACTGCAAGTGGCAGTAATGTGCTTGGTAGCAAATGCCACATCTAAGGTGATGGACAGCAGCAGACATTGTGTATATGACCAATGTGAGATATACTTAGTGTAGCAGTCCTGCTAATAATGACAACTACTAACACAGCCGGGAGAAGTCATCTTGACACCTGCACCTCAGTACCATTACACAATGGGGCTCACACATTATGCTTGCACATACCACTGTTCCAAGTATAATGCCACTGTCCACAACCTATCAATGTATGCTTTCAGGGCAGCAAGGTGTGTGACACATGCTGTAGGTAGCATCCACCTGTGTGTCCCAGTTAACCTATTGTCTGTCATGTCCACACATGCATGATTGTGTATACTTAACATATATATGTCAGTACTTCATGTACATGTGTGAATGTGTATCACACAGCACAGACACAGATATATCATTTATGGGCCACATACACGTATCTGGTAGTAAACCAGCATGATGTGTATATATACTGATAGGTAAGATGTACATAGCTGTAAACCTGTGTGTTTACAATAGGAGTCCATTACAACATGTTCTGTACATGTAAGTGTATGAGCAGGCACACTGTGGCTGCATCACAAACAGCCCTGTGCTATTAAGTGTATGAGTGTACCCACTGCCACCTTGTGTAATTTGAGTCAGTGCTTCCAAGCCCTTTGTTTCTAAGTGTATGAGCATGCCCAGTATAACCTTGTGTAGTTGTAGTCATAGTGCATCCCAAATAGCTCTGTGCTACTAAGTGTATGAGCATGCCCATTGCCACCTTGTGTAATTGGAGTCAATGCATCCAAACAAGTTCTGTGTTTCTATGTGTATGAGCATGACCACTATAACCCTGTATAGTGATAGTAGTTGTCCATTCCACAGATGGGCATTCTCCAGTTCAGGGTTTGTTGTGCTACAACTATACCTCTCAGGCCTACCTTTGTCTTACTTGCAGATGACATGTCTTGTTTGTGCATACAGGTTGTAATGGACTCCTACTTTAAACACACAGGTTTACAGCTATGCAAATTTTGACTGTCAGTATCCCTGTTGTTGTCCTCAATCTTAGAAGGGCATTCTGATTGCCTTACAATGTGTAATCTCTGTGGCGCATCTCATAACTGCGTCGTACTGTAATAATGATCTGTAGATAGGCAGGTGTTCTGATCTCACCGCTGGCAACTGTGTGCGTGTGTTTGTGTGTGTGTGTCAACAAATAGCTAAGTGTGTGTATTTGTGTCTGCATCTTGTCATGACAGTGGATTTTGCTGCATTCCAAAGAGATACCACCTTTTGTACTGGCCTTTATCCTTGTCAACTGCTAAACCTCTCTTTTCCCCCTCCCCCCTCCCCACTGCAAGTAATCAGTCCTGTGATGTCACCCAGCTCAGAAGTGAAATCAGAGTAAGTGTAATTGTATGTGTTCTGTGGCACATACCACTGTACTAGTTACCTTTACATAGGCAAGACGTGTATGCACAATACTGGCGAGTGTGTGTGTGTTTGTATGTGTGACCACCCTGTTGCCAGGCATACACATGTGTAATGTCTTTTAACATGCTGCACACCATGGTAGCCATCTGTGGTGACTGGAGTCTAGAAAGTATTACATAGTTAGGAATGGAAAAGAATACACAGTCAAGAACGACTACAGTTGGGTATGTTATTTTCCTGTGCCACTGTCGAGCAGTGACACAGAAGTGGTCATCTGGGTGTAAGTCCATACCCATCATTCCCCCACCCAATCTTCACAATCCTCAGGGTATATTACATTAGCCATCATTCCTCACCCCAAACTCCACATACACAACAGCCATCCCTTCTCTGGTGAACTGATTAAGATTTTAATGGTATAAAACAAGAGATGCCTCTGTTTTGTGTACATGTCAGTTCCTTTGGAACCCTTCTGTGTCACAAAGGGTGTTCAGACATGTGTGTATATATATATATATATATATATATATATATATATATATATATATATATATATATATATATATATATATGGCTATAGCTGTGTCCATGTATATGCATATATATATATATATATATATATATATATATATATATATATATATATATATATATATATATATATATATGTGTGTGTGTGTGTGTGTGTGTGTGTGTGTATACACATCCCCTAGGTGCATATATATATATATATATATATATATATATATATATATATATATATTTAGTTATGGCAGTTGTACAGATGTAGACTTGTCTATGTTGTTTCACAGAGTACAGTACATTCAAGGGTACTGTACATATGTACACAAAGTGACTGTCCCATTTGTTTTCAGTACTGTGGAATACCTGTAGTAAGATGTGCATTATAAAATCCATGAAATATGTATACAACCCAGATGGCTTAGTGGTAAGTCCAGTGACCTCAGTGGGCATGGTCTAGGGTTCAAGACCTGCAAAGCTTGTTGATACTGTCAATTAGGACTGAATAAAGCAGGTGTAAATGTGTTTTCGCAACAGTAAGCAAGTGGGTAAAGACATGTACAACTCGCAGTACACTTGAAATGCCCTTCTTTGGCAATCCTGCTGATGTCACCCACCTACAAATACACCTCTGGGACTGCTGTAATCCAGTAATCTCTGTAGTGCATGCTGAAACTGTGTAATGCTGTAGTGTGATAAACTAGTTTGTTAGCTGCTCTAATCCCAGACAGGCCAACTGTGTGTGTCTGTCTGCCTGAGAAAGGACCAATACTTTTTAGAGCATGCACATACACACCTTTGGCAATACTGCTGATATCACCCACCTAGAAATACCCCTCTGGGACTACTGTAACCCAGTAATTTCCATAGCACATGCTATAACTGCACAATGCTGTAGTGTGATAAACTAGTTTGGTAAGTGTTCTAATCCCAGACAGGCCAAGTGTGTGTCTGTCTGCCTGAGAAAGAAGCAATGCTTTTTAGAGTATGCACACTCTTTACAATTCACATACTCACCTTTGGCAATCCTGCTGATGTCACTCACCTAGAAATACACCTCTGGGACTGCTGTAACCCAGTAATCTCTGTAGCATGTGCCATAACTGCGTAATACTGTAGTGTGATAAACTAGTTAAGTAGGGGTTCTATTCCAAGACATGGCAGGTGTGTACCTATGTGTGTGTGTGTTTGACAGTCAGACCCTGTGTGGGGGTGGCTGTGAGTATCTAACCACTGGACATGTTGGGGAGTAGTTTTTGTAGTTTTCCTATATGGTGTCGATATGTCACAATATCCACCTCACAAGGAGTACAGATGTCAATCAGCCAAAGGACTGAGTTGGCAAGCCATACCCCTACATCTGGCAAAAGGCCTGGTGAACAAAGTATGCAACCCTACTATTACCCAGCTTATGTTCTGAACCCATGTGTCATACACAAACACACTTGCCTGGAATATCCCGCTATGCTGCTAGTACCCTGCACATTGATGGCAGATAGTAGGCATGGTGTGATTGCAGTGGGCTGTAGAAGGCATGGCACCTTGTCCAACAGTACAATAGGTACATAATTGCAGACAATGTGCCTTCACTATGTTCCCCACTGGATGCCTGCAACATATGTAGTGCCATCAAATGTGATTCACAAAGGACATACAATGCCTTACACACATGCCCTGTATGGACAGATGCCACTGACACCAGGGAATACCTGTATCATGCTATCAATGCAGGTGCAGGGCCAACCTGCTGTCTATTAGCAGGTCCTGCCACACCAGGCCAGTATTGGCATATCTGATGATAACAGTCTGTGTACACATGTGCCAGCCAAACCAGGTACACTTGTACATGTCACTGTACATTATTGTGGGACATGCACATCCCAGGCAATATCCAGGACTATCAAACACAGACATGGCATGCATTACAAAGCAATGGCCATACACAGTGGTAACCAGGATGACAGGGCAGTTCATACAATACCCATCTGTGTGGGACATTGCAGACACTACACCCCTGAACCACACTGCACACCATTGTCGGGTGGCATGATGCCGAGGATTACCCCTCACCCAGCCTTGTACAGCCATCTTGCACAGCCAACCACTACACATCCATGAAGCAATGCACACATGCATGTCAGTACTGGCACCTTGTGTCTGCATGTGGGGTATGATGCTCCCAACAACAGTCACACTAAGTATAGCTCCCATTGGCATACCGACTGATGTCAGATACGTTCACATGCCCTAGCCCACAGAACCTCAGGATATCCCCTGTGGTGCATGCAGTACCTGTGCATTACTGCAGTGTGGCAAACTAAGTAGTTAGGATGTGTATTTGTGAGCCTGGCAAAGTGTGGCAATTTGTCTGAATCCCTTAGAGAGTGTGGTTGTGTTGACAATAACATCTGTTCATGTGGACAGCCATGTGTGCTACACCTTCATAGTTTCATAGTTTCATAGTATAGTACTAGGCTATCTGCCCTGGGGCATTTGTAAGCCTAGCCATAGTGATATGGCTTTTGCCACCCCATGAAATGGTATAAAAAATGTACAGAAAAAATTTAGAATACTGTGCCTCTGTCTAGTAGTGACACAATGAAGGTCCCCTTATATAATAGAATTAGTTTACTGTGCCCGTCTAGCAGTGACACAGATGTGACCCCTGGGGTAAACTTACGATCTCCCATCCACTCATCAAGATTTCTCTTGAAGACAGTCAGTGAGGGGCTCTGCCTAATACGAACTGGGATCTTGTTCCAAAGCATGGGAAGTCTCTGGGTTATGAATCTATCCCTCCAGCATGTCCTATTCATACTTGTGCCGAGGTTTAAGTCTTTAGCTCTCGTGGTCCTGATGGATTTGGATTTTTTGAGGTGGAGCATGTCCATCAGATCCTGATTGGACATGGCCTTGTATGTCAGGCAGAGATCACCTCTGAGCAGGCGGTATGCCACTGAATAGAGCTGAAGTTTCTTTAGTCTGGCAGAAAAAGACATATGTTGGAGACCCTTGATCCTCTTGGTGAGGTACTTTTGTGGTCTCTCCAGCTGTTGCAAATGCCGGGTGAGGTACATACCAAATGGGGCATAGTACTCAATCATGGGTCTGATGAGGGAGGAATATAGGGGTACAATGACATCCTTGGATCTGGATGTGAATCTCTTCATGATGAGGTGTGCAAGGTAGAATGTTTTTCTAACCACTTTGGCAACGTGGGTGTCAAATGAGAGGCCACTGTCGACTTGGGTCCCTAGGTCTCTGATTACTTTTTCCGTACTCAGTGGGTTGCTGTCTATGTGATAATTTGTGGGTTCTTTGTTTTTCCCAAAGGGGATGACTATACATTTTTTGGCATTTAGTTTAAGGCCGTGACTCCGGCACCAGTTGTCCGTTTCTGTGAGGCCTTTTTGTAGGATGTGTGTGTCTGCTGGTGTATCAACTATGGCCTAGTTTGCAGTCATCTGCGAACTTTGTCAGCCACAGCCCTCCCATGTTTGCTTTAACATCTGAGAAATAAATGCCGAACAAGAGGGGTCCCAGGACAGATCCCTGTGGGACACCACTTGTGACTGGCTTTGAGTCTGACATTGCTCCAGCGATTTTAACTTTATGGGTTCTGTCCTTTAGCCAGTTTGCAACCCATCTAGTGACATAAGGGTTTACTTTTAAGCTGTTGAGCTTATCTATGATGCCTGAGTGGGGTATTGTGTTGAAGGCCTTAGCCAAGTCCAGGTATGCTGTATGGACTGCTTTGCCCTCATCAATGGCTCTAGTGACTGTTTCAAAAAAGTCAACCAGGTTTAAAAGGCAGGATCTGCCCTTTACAAAGCCGAACTGGGTGGGGTCAAGTGTCTGTAGGTCCCCTATGTCTCTGTTTATGAGTTCCATAATGATTCTTTCCATAGCTTTGCAGATCAGGCTGGTTAAGCTTATGGGGCGGTAGTTTCCAGGGTCTGTAGAGGCACCCCCTTTGTGGAGTGGGACCACTGTTGCTGTACGCCAGTGTTCAGGTACATATCCCGAAGTAAGGCTAAGGTTAAATAGCTTTTTTATGTGTGGGTTTAGCTCCTCTTGGAGTTTACGTAACACGCAACCTGGGATACCATCAGGTCCCATTGATGCTGTGTTTTTTGCTTTGTTTAGGGCGGTTCTCACTTGGACATCTGAGATGACAGGGAGATTACATTCAGCTGGGATAAGTATTTCTTCTTTTGGGCGTGAAGGAGGGGAGAAATTTGCACTGAACCTGTCAGTCAGAATGTTGGCAATATCTGTGGGTTCAGTGTATTTTTTGTGTCCTTTGCGATTTTTCTCTCAAAGTTGGCCTTGGATGTTTTTATGAGAGAACATAGTTTTCTGCTAATGTTGATCAGAGATGTCTTCCCTTCATGGGATTTTGCTCTGATGTGCAGTAGCTTCCTTCTTTTGTTATACAATTTGTTTATGGCTGAGGTCCACCAGACAGGACGCTTACCTTTGGTGGAGAGGGACTTGGATTTGTTTGGGATTGCATGATCCATGCATTCTTGGAGATGTCCATAGAAAGCATTTGTGAAGGATTTGACATTGTGGGATGTGTTATCCACTGGCACAGTGGGCTTAAAGGATACCATCTCAGTCTTAAGAAGAGTGAAGTCTGCTTTTGAGAAGTTTTTCATTGTGGTCTTTTGTGCTGGGGGTGGAGGTGGGATATGTATATCCAGGGTGATTAGTTTGTGGTCAGATCTCACTAGTGAGGGGTATACTTCGTGTGGAGCATTTTGTCCCATGTTTGTGATGATCAGGTCTAGTATATTATCTCCCCTAGTGGGAGAGGTGACTAGTTGTTCCAGTGCATTTGAATTTATGAATTCCAGGAACCTTTGGGCTAGGGTATTAGGGCTAGAATAATGTACCCAATCTATGTTTGGGTAGTTGAAGTCTCCCAGTATGATGGTATTTTGTGATACATTCATATCCTCCAATGTCTTCAGGAAGGCTGAGTGGGGTTCTTGAGATTGGGAGGGTGGTCTGTAACATGCTACCAGTTGTATAGCAGTTTTGCCTATGGTTAGTTGCACCTGTATGGTCTCTGATGCTTCATGTGTTGCTACTAACCTGGAGGTGTGGGTGTCCTTGATGAATATGGACACTCCCTCCTTGTGGTTCGCCCGGTTTTGGGGCCGAAAAGCATGCTACGAGGTATAGCCTGGTAGTGCTGGGGTGCTCTCAGGAGCCTTGAACCAGGTTTCAGTTACTGCACAGACGCCGATGTTCTCCATGCTGAGCAGTGCATCAAGTGCCTGCATCTTGAGATTTAGACTTCTGGCATTGAGCAGCATTACCCTTAGTTTTTTCCATTTTGTTTTCTAAGGAGGTGGGTTTGTCTTTTGAGCCTTGCCTAAAAAGGCACTATGGGGTGGCAAGAGCCTTTGCCAATATCCGAAGCCCAGTGGTGACAGGTGTAAGCCATCCCTTGAAGCAGCGTGGCTTGTCCAACATGTCATCCCAGGCAGACAGACATTGGATCCCCTTAGAATGACACCAGTACTTGAGCCAATTGTTAAAGCTGATCATCTTGTCTTTGTATTGTGGTATCATTCTTGGTGAGGGCAAGATGCTGCTCAGGGTCAGGGTCATACCAGCCTGGGCTACATAATTGGAGAGCTCCTCTATGTCTCTTTTCATGTAGTCCAGGGAGGTACATCTCAGGTCATTCACACCAGCATGGACAATGACGGAGTCATATTTGTACTTGCTTTGGAGTGACTTGAGTGCATGTGTTATGTGGCGGATCCTAACTCCTGATAGACAGCTCACAGTCACCTTCTCCTTGTTCAGCCTGGTCAGTGGGACATCAGTGTGTCTGACTATAGAGTCACCTATTACTAATGTATCAGGCAAGGTGTTTGGCCTTAAGGGCTTTGATTGGTTGACAGACTGATTTATTGAAGTATGTGTTGCATGTGTTTTATTTTGAGGTGGTGGATTTTTGGATGTCTGCTTTGGGAGCCTCTGTTGTTTTGGTAAGTTTTTTATTAGACCCTCCAAGTATGTCTTTGTGTTTTTATGTGTTTGGTTTGCAGTTGTGGTAGGTCTATGTGGGACTGGGATTGTTGTGTGTGTGGTTGCCATCTCCTCCTGTCTGGTCATGCCAGCTCTGAGTTGAGAGAGTTCAGCCTCCAGTTTGGCTATATAGTTGCATCTCTCACATGTATTTGTGTTTGTTGGGAGGAGGAGAGGGTTGTCTGTGTACATGAGACAATTGTAGCATTGTCTCAGGATACCCAGACTGACCAGCTGAATTGGAGACGACGCCAGTAATCTACCACTCGACATGCTAGAACAGTATAAGGGAGCGCTGTACCTTTAAGGGAAGTGGATATTCACGGGGTGGTAAGTAGATGTAGTGCTTTACTTAGTACGAGAGTGCTTACTTAGTAGAGAAGTATTGAGAACAAGTGCTAGGCTTATAATATAGTGAGTAGTCTGGTTATACTAAGAGTAGAGCTTCCTTAAGGGAAAATTTGAAGAGCAGACTTGGCGGAGCCAGAAAAAGTTTAACCTTGTTTAACCGGCGCTGCGCTATGCGCACAACCACGCAAAGCCATGCAAACGCGGATTTTAAACAGTGAACTACAAAAGAGCTAGAAATGGTCCAAAACAACCAATTACTACAGCTTCTTGTGCTGAGGTCACTTCCTACAGGGACAGGTAGGCTGCTCAAGGCTCCCCACTCCCACTGGTGAGCAAAGAAACTTTGTATGTCTACTATATCTCTGTTGCAGATGTCGCTCACCAGCACACGTATATGTTCTTACAGCACACCAACATGTCAGCTGTGTGGCATATGGAGCAACTGCATGCACTTGTAATAGTAATAGCTAATCAGTCAGGGGTTTGAACCCCTGTACTAGTAGGTGTGTGACAGATGATGCTTAGGTTTTAGTCTCCAAGCCCTTCTCTGATGTACTTTGCCTCTGTCTGTCCCTCCCACACACTCTCTGGTGGATGTGGAGTTGTACACCTGCTCAGCAGCAGCTTGTGTTTTGTAAGTGATGGTCATGATCAGGTGATGGCCTCTGCACCTATTGCAGTCCTTCTCTAGCTGATTGCATGTGGAACAGCTGTGGTGACGTTCCATAGCCAATCGCATGGAAACACAGTACAATATCTAGGAACATCATGTTGGTGTTTGCCCATGACAGTCGCTGTGAGTGGAACCTGGATCTGGTGTTTAGTAAACAGCATCACAGATGATATCGGGATATTCCTCAAACAACATACACAGTGGAAAATAGCCTAAAGACAGGAGGGTGATGTGCCAGACATGACTACAGCATGTAAGTGTAGCTATGCTTCATTGAGACTACTGCCAGTTTAAGAAGTTGTGTGTGGTAATAGCTAGTCTGCATGTTTTAAAACTGACAAGATAGTGCTCTGTTTGTGAGGGAACCCTCATCTGTAGGGCCATCTGTGGACTGGTCAGTGTGTGGAAAAAGAAGTTATGTACCTACCATAACGTTCCATGTTAGTTCTCTTCATCTCGCCTTCCTTCTTGCTATTTGGGTTCGGAGCTGGTCCTCAGCTCCGACTCGATCATCTTCTATAGTTCGAGAGCTGTTTACTGGCTCGAGGCTACCCCTTATCCCAGAATGCCCAGCATCAGCTACCCAGATCTCATTTGCCGCTTCAGCTGCTCGGTTGATTCGTTACTGGCTCAGGCTTAGTATACTTTTTTCTATTATTATATTTGTTGTTTATTCTTAAAAATTTGTCAAGTTTTTGTCTAGATATATTACTTTATCCCTTATCGCTTTCATGTGTGCTGTAGCTTTGTTGGCTGTCGCTCCATAACTCGCAGGCCTTCTCTTTCCCCTGAACTCATTTAAATTAGAGAGTTCTCCCTTCTCCCTCCCCTTAGGACAGCCATTTAAATTAGAGGCTCTCCTTCTGTTCCTTAACTGTAAAAAAAAAAAAAAAAAAAAAAAAAAAAGACTGTTTCCAGTAAACAGCTCTCGAGCTATAGAAGATGGCCAAGTCAGAGCCGAGAATTGGCTCCGAACCCAAACAGCAAGAACTAAGGTGAGATGGACAACTTAACATCCATTTGTTTCTTGTGTTATTCACTGAACACACATCTGTGAACTGCAGAACCATAGTGTGAGGATTGCAGTCAGTACATGGTGATAGTGATGAGAGTTACTGCCATCGCATCCGTGATTGGACATATGTCACATGAAACAGTGGTATGACAGTCACTGTCTGAGGTTCTCATAGTGACATGCCAATAGTGGGCCACTGTTCATAGCTGCAGTCACAAGTCTTATACGCTTTGTACAGATATCATGCAGTATATATGCATGTGTTGTGCTCCCTCTGCAAATGTATGCCATCTGTTGTTTTGGGTTAATGGTCATATCTATGCATGCTGTTATAAGTAATCCTGAATGCTGTTGACTATTACTAAGCCATATCTGTGTTAAAACTGCAACACCATAGGCTGTATGGGATTGGAGGTCTCAGCAGAACCTCCTGTCCCACTTCAGCTGGCCATGGCACCGGGCACCAGCATATCTGGGGCCCAGCCTTGGACATCCACCTCTGATGGCTCTGCACCACCTTCTGGTGGAACCACCACCGAGGATGGGGCTTGTCCCCCCTGGGGGCAGGTCCAGACAGGAACTTGTCAACCATCGTACAGTCCTGGATGTGGTGCGTAGGGGGCTCAATAAGAGGTTTTGAGGCCAGATACGCTAGCTCGAGGGCAGAGTGTCACATTTAGAGGGTGAACCTGCCCCTCCTAGACAGCCCCCAGCAGAGCCACCTTTGCATCTGTTTTGGTGCAGTGGTGGCTGCCCATGGGTGGGGACCTCCATCCCACTGTTTCCATCTGGGGGCTCATGGGCTTGTGACTGCCAAACACCCTTCCCCATCCAAGGTGTATCCACCAACATGTGTCATATACCGACCCTGTATGCTGTCTTGTTTGTCATCCTACCCAGCCTATCCTCCACGAGCATACCTACTCTCCTTCCTCAACATCCCACTCTCACCTTATGGAAACAAAAGGCCAATCTGTTCCTAGAACAACATTTGCCCCATACATAGCTGTCCATTTCACACACATGTCCACTGGACACATGTAACCTTTTTAATTTGCATCACAACATACTACTGTTGTCCTCACCCCCCTCTCTCTCAGGCACATGATCCTGGTATGCACATGACTCTTAAAGGTTCCAGGTACATGTGATGCAGATGACCCCATAGTACACATGACACTACCGGTCCCTCTATGGTTAACCCATTTACTTTTTTCATGATAATGATGTTGCACACAGCACCTTGCAAGAGTACTCTTCTCACATAATGATTGTACAGGAACTGTTGTGTTAATGTAAATAAAATGCACAGAGTAATGTATTTGGTCAATGTACAAATGTTTGCGTGTATTAATGACACATGTCTGTTTGAGGCAGTCTTGATATTACATAGGTCGACACCACTACATAATACAGGAGTTGCTGGTGTTTCCCTTTTCATTCCTTTTTAATGCTTTGTTGTCACATGGGATGTTCTTGATATATCTATATCTATGTATGTATCTATATCTGGACATAAACACACACACATACATCTACATGATAGAATACATTTCCTATACTGTTGAATGACTGTGCTGGATGATATGTTTGTAATAACATCTGATGTCTGTATATCTGCCATGGCTTAATGGTAAATCACATTGGCTGTTGTGTGCAGGGTCCTGGTTTTGAGCCTTGCAGAGGCTGTTTATTTTGTTGCTGCGCAGAACAAGGCCATTGGATACAGAGTGATTAAGGCACTTTTAAGAAGTTGTGAGCGGGTGTGCTCGGGTTTGCGCGATGGTAAACAGTGGTTACTTTTCGTTACAGTTCCTCACACTCAGTTACCTTCTTGATTGCTTAACCTGAGTAGGCAGTGCTTACCCCCATGCAAACAGACTTAAACCAGCTCACTGCTTCATAAAAGTGCTTACACCCGCTTACACACACCATAATTTCTTTAAAAGAAAAGAAAAAAGGGTTGATAGAAAAGTGGTGAAAAAGGGGCACAAAGAGGGAAAGACAGTAGGGAAAATAGCTAGGGATGTGCAGGAAGGGTGTAGGGAAGGTCCATAGCTTTTCCATTTCTTCTACAGCAATGGCTGTGCATATGCAATAAATTTAGCGGGACATTTGGACACTCACAAACCTGAGACAGGAGTGAGGACAACAATAGTATGTTGTGATGCCAATTAGAAATGTTTACATGTGTCCAGTGGACTTCCACAGTGGTGCAGCAGTAGCGTTGTTGCCTCACAGCAAGAGGTTCTCCCGTTTGATTCTCGGCTTGGGTTGGGAGTGCCTTCTGTGTGGAGTCTGCATATCCTCCCCGCGGTTGAGTGGGCGTTAGAAAGACATGCGTTGAATGGGCATGCCTTTGTTGAAGGTTGGGCATTGGGCTGGCAACTTGACACCATAAAAACCAACTGCCAATCATTAGTGGACCGGAGTTCCACTGTGATGACCCCTAACCGGGAAAAGCCAAAAGACAAACAACAACAACATGTGTCCAGTGGACATGTGTGCAAAATGGACAGCTATGTATGGGATGTGCTTATTTTTTGCGGGAACAGATTGCTCTTCTTTTCTTTTATGTTTAGGTGAGAGTGGGATGTTGGGGAAGGACAGTAGGTATGATCAGGGAGGATAGGTTGGGTAGAATGACAGACAAGACAAACAAGACGTGTACAGGGGTGGTATATGACACATGTGGGGGGGACACCTTGGACGGGGAGGGGTGTTTGGAAGTCGCAAGCCCATGAACCCACCAATGGATACAGTGCACCTTCACAGCCCAGAAGGTGGCTGTGCTGGGGGCTGTGTAGGAGGGGCAGGCTCACCCTCTAGTTGTGCCACTCGGCCCTCAAGCTGGCATAGGTGATCTCAAATCTCCCTGTCGAGCTCCCTATGCACCACAGCCTGGACCATACCATAGGTGACAGGTTCCTGTCCACTCCCACTCCCAGGGGGAGCTGAGCCCCATCCCCTGTGGCGGTTCCACCTGAAGGTGGTGCAGAGTCAATGGAGGAGGAGGAGGTCCTGGGCTGGGCGCCAGATGTGCTGGTGCCCAGTGCCATGGCCAGCTGAGGTGGGACAGGTGGGTCCGCTGGGACCGGCCTTCCCCTACGAGCTATGTTGTATGTTTAAGGCAGATATGGGTTAATAATAGTCAACAGCATTCACAATTAGTTATAACAGCATGCATAGGTATTCCCTTTACCCAGGGCACCAGATATAACATAGTTGTAGAGCAGGCAGAACACATGCATATATGGGTAAACAGTGGCCATTACAACAACATGCAGGTTTCATTGATGGCAACAGGCCACCAATATGGGTGTATTGTAACATGGCACATGCATAGAAACAGATGTGAATATTTATAAACCAATAGGACATATGTCCCAACAAAGGTTAGGAGTGTAGACATACCAAATGAGTTGTGTAAAACGGTTATGTTTGCACATATGGTAGGGGTGAGAGAGAGAGAGACTTCAATTAACAACTAATACATCCTTGTAGTTTTCACAACATTCGTAGTCACTGGAGTGGTCTGTCCCTTACATGTATTATTACACTACCCAGTGGTGTTATATTGTACAATGGTATGTTTGTAGAATAGTATGTACAGGACCTGTGTCTTATGTACAGGCTTGACAAGATGCAGATGTTAATGCAACATGTTTTGAGACTGCTCTCATACACTTTGGGTGAGATGCTGGGATGACAGGTATGTTTGCATGTACATTCTCTGACTATGTACAAGTCTGACTATCAGTTATATGTCATTAAGAGCTGCCTATATTTCTTGGATCTTCACACTAATTTGTCAGGGGAACAGGGCAAAAGGCATATCACTCTCTGTTTAAGCATTCTAGCAAAATCTGTACAGTTATTAAGTGTAAATATGCATACAACTTTCTCTCTGAACATTCTAACAGACTGTGTGCAGTTGTGTGGAATGATTATGCATACAACTTACTAGCGCTCCTGGGATCCAAAGCCCTGCTGTGTCTGACAAAAGCATTACAGTTAAGATCACTATACACTATGCTATCAGGCAATTGTTGTGAGGCTTTGCAATGTATTTTGTGTAATATGACTGACCTGTTTGCACTTCCGACATTGTTATACAGCACTTCATGCACATTGTATCTGTATACCACAGTATGGGTAACACTGCTTACTACAACAGTACTATTTAATAACTGCAACAGTACAACATATGACTGCAGAGTAAACTGAAGCAATGCAGGGGCTACACCTTTATTCACAGCATATTACACTATTCTGTATACTGTACAACACTTTCTCAGGCTCTTACATTTATTTGTTATGACAGTACGTGCAGGCTATTTACTAACCTGCCTCGTGACACATTCTTTGCAGCCTAGCATCATAGGCTTGCTGGTTCGCAGCATGCTCATCTGCAGCTGTCAGGGAAGTACAGTGATATTTAGCCATACCTATCCATAGTATACACAAGCTAGGCAATTACTATCTACGTAGTGGAAGGAGTACTTACTCAGTTCTGGGACATTCTGCATCTGCCTTGCTTCCTGGATCCACTGTTCCAGGACTTCCACCCTCCACTGCTTCAGGTCTGCATGGTGGTGCCTGACCTGCTCACCAGTCCGGGGGATACCTGTGGCACTAGTGAGGTCACGGGAGAGACTGTCCCAGGTCTCCATTTTGTACTGCAAGCCCTGGTACTGGCCCTGCAGTAGTCTCCTGTCATGGTGCTTTACCAGGAGCCATACCATGAATTTGGACTCCTGGATGCCCCAGCACTATGCTCTAAAGTGAGTGCCTTCTCCCACTCCAGCCATTCTGCCTGCAGGGGGATGCTGCAACCAGTTATGAGCCATATTCCCGCCTCTTTGGTTTAAGTAGGGCCAGATTCCCACACTTTTCCATAATTGGCTGGTTTCAAAAAAGCTAAGCTATGGGCACACATGCTTACTTCAGGTTGGCACTGCTTAAAGAGGTGTACCTGTGGGCATATTGTATTGGCTTCCCTACACATTGCTTACAATTACTTAGTTGGGCTTTGCGGCAATTAGCATTGCTTATTGGTTATCTAGCATTATATTTGACTTTTGTCAATGATGTCTTACTCATTACAGGCTATATATGTGTCTAGTATCTGTCATTCATGTGTACATACACTGTATGGGGCCCTGGGGACTTCTGAACCTTATTACAGTGACACCTCAACTCTATGTTTACTGCAGTACTCCAATTCACATATGTATGGTCTGTGGCAGGTTAAAGAACATTACACTGTACATAGATTCAGTTCACATATTTGATTTGTTTCCCTGTTGTAAGGATTAGTTTGCTGATACCTCCTTTATATGTATTGCTATCATGGCATAGTGGTTTACTACTATGACTGTGATATACAGGGTCCTGCATTCTAGCCTTGCAGCGTCTGGTTCTTTTATTGCTGGCCAGAACATGAACTGTTGGGTACAGAGTGATTAAGGCACTTTAAAGCAGTTGTGAGTAGGTGTGCATGGGTTTGCATGGAGCTAAGCAATGCTAACCTCCGGTTACAGTTTCTTATACTCAGTTAGCCTCTACATTGCTTCACTAGTGTGATACTCGCATACCGGCGGCCAAACAAGCTTACACCTGCTTGATTCTGCACTTGCAAATGCACTGCATTTGGTGTTTGCATCTGACACTCACACCCCTGGGTGGGAGTGAGGACTACGATATTACCTTGTGAAGTCTATTACATCGGATTACATGCCTACAGTATCGGGAATGGCTGCTCATTAGGCGTAAGCATGCCATTCGACTGTACAGAATCTGCGGCCTGTCCAGAGTTTGATTCATACTATTGGTGTGTTCCTCTTACAATCTGCACCTGTCTGGCTAATACATGGGAACTGACACCATTCAATACAAACAAGTAATTGGGTTTTGGAACCCACATCCTTCAGCCAAGTCATGCTACTGCATACCTATTATTTTATCATCTTTCTAAGGTTGTAAGTGGAATATGTGCTTTCTGTCCCTATCAGACCTCTCAAACGATTGGGGAGAAATATCAACTGAATCAGGGACAAGTCATGACAACATCAGGGACAATCAGGGACACATTTAAAATATTAGTGCTATTAACTTGACACATTGACAGACTCAGAGCATATGAATTAATACGCATTTTCTGAGGTAAATGAAGTTTATAACTCTTAATTGTTGTCATTATTCATTACGTGTATTTCACCAACTTTCGTCCAAAAGTCACTAGTTTTAGGAGGAATTAAGTGGGACAGAGATAGAATTTGAGTCAAAATCTGGGACGTCCCTGGAAATCAGGGACAGTTGAGAGGTATGGTCCCTATTTGTTCCCCCAACGGTTTATGTCCTGTCCAGTGGATTTGCTCTTAGGGGTTGAGAGGTATGGGCGTAAGCTATGCCCATTTCGGAATATTACTTACATCCCCAGGGTGGTCCTAATATGACTGTGCCAGCCAACACCTGCACGCCTAGGCCCATAATTGCATACACATAATTCCCCCACCTGCTCCTCCTCTACAGCACTCATCCTTACTGTGGGTGCACGTGGGGTATAAACACACCACTACACACTGCCCACTCTCCACGTGTCAGGACACATGTCGTACTTTGTGTCGGCCCATGGGTTATCAGGTTTCCACAACCTACTGGTCCATGTACGTCTACAGCCTGGTTTGATGAATCATTACAGGGACTGACTCCGATGATCAGTAATTTTTGGGGTGTCCCACAAGGGAGATTGATGTCTTTGTTTCAAGATTAGACCTGGCAGATCTCTCCCACTGGTAGTATCCTGCCGGTGGTCTGGAAAGCAGTGGTGTGTTTACTTTTATTGTGTGTCTATATGTCTCACCAGCCTAGCTGGGGGTGGGTGGGTTGATGCTATGTGTTACATGTTTGTTGATTGGACCACTCACCCCCATATATATGGCCACTGAACATGTGTAATTCGTAACTGCTGTATCATATCCTAGCTATATACATGTGTATATTTAAAGTCACATGTATATATATATATATATATATATATATATATATATATATATATATATATATATATATATATATATATATATATATATATATATATATATATATATATATATATATATATATATATACCCTGGTCAACCTCAGTAAGAAGTTGAGATCCCTCATAAAATCCTCCAAAGCTAGTTACGAAAATAAAATTGCCACTGACTCTAAAGACAACCACAAAGCATTCTATCGCTATGTCAAGAATCTAAATGGGAACACTCAGATCTGCTCTGAGTTACAGCATAATGGCACTAAATATACAGAACCAACTGATATTGCCAACATCCTAGCAGATAGGTTCAGTGCTAACTTTACCCCCCTCTCACCCCCTAGAGGGCCCATCTCTATACCGGAAGAATGCAAAGTTTCTATAATCACGGCTGCACAGGTGAAAAACACACTCTCCAAAGCCAAGAACACAGCATCCATGGGTCCTGACAATATCCCAGGCTGCATTCTACATGAACTACAGAATGAACTGGCACCCTACCTAAGTACCATGTTCAATCATAGCCTCACCTCAGGCTTTGTACCCACTGAATGGCGCACCTCAACAGTTATCCCACTCCACAAAGGGGGAGCCACGACGGACCCCGGGAACTACCGCCCCATTAGCCTGACGAGCCTGGTCTGCAAGGCCATGGAATGTATCATCATGGAACTCATAAACAAAGAAATTGGTAATCTTCAAACTCTGGACCCTACTCAGTTTGGATTTGTAAAAGGCAGATCATGTCTCCTAAACATGATTGACTTCTTTGAAGCAGTCACCAAAGCCATAGATGATGGTAAAATGGTTCACACAGCTTATCTAGATCTCGCCAAGGCTTTCAACACCATCCCCCACTCTGGAATTATAGATAAGCTCACTAAACTAGGTATAAATCCTTATGTCATAAGATGGGTTGACAACTGGCTCACGGACAGAACCCACACTGTGAAAGTAGCGGATTCCAAATCCGACATCAGACCAGTGACAAGTGGAGTACCACAGGTTTCAGTCCTGGGTCCTCTCCTGTTTGGTATCTACTTCACTGAAGTGCAGGCTAACACAGAAGGTCTTTGACTAACAAAGTTTGCAGATGACTGCAAACTAGGAGCCATAATCGAAACTCCTAACGATGTGGACAAACTACAAAAGGGCCTCACTGAGACAGATTCCTGGTGTCAAAGCCATGGCCTGAAGCTCAATGCCAAAAAGTGTATTGTCATCCCCTTTTGTAAAAACTCTGTACCCATGAACTACCACATAGCTGGTAGTCTACTTAATGCCGAAAATGTGATAAGAGACCTTGGGACATAGGTGGACAGTAGTCTCTCCTTTGATAATCACATC
>NC_056732.1:422793015-422895515 GCF_019279795.1 Protopterus annectens
AGATTAGATAAACAAAATATCTCCATCTGCCAGTCGTAATGTGTTGAGACGTGAAGTTAAATGAAGCTGGTTTTAAAGTAAAGTCTATTAAGGTTCCTACATTTCACTGAAAGTTTAGGTTATTCCGTGATGGAAATGGGTATGCCTTTTCAAGTAAATTTTTAGGAAAGTTGTGAAATTAACCATTAAATTTCTTATGAACAGATAAAGGAAGTATGCGTCTGTGCAGCTGGGCATACTTCCGCATAAGGGCTTTTTACCAAAAAAGCACTTTCGTGGAAGTATGCATACAGCTAGAGGGAGTCATGGGGAAATGACTGTTGCGGAGATCGTACTATGGTGCAGATAAGGGAATATTCTCTTTTCCTCACTGTAGTGCGAGCTCAGAGTGAGAATATTAAAGTAGGGGGGTGTGGGGGGCACAGCCTCCCACATGGGGGGTGCAGGGGCTTGCTCCCCTGCATATAGGTAGATTTATTGTTTTTTTTTTTAACGCACTTTAATGAAAGCACATATATGTGTATGTATATATATATAGATATATATATATATATATATATATATATATATATATATATATATATATATATATACACACACACATATATATATATATATATATATAATCTATTTATATGTGCATATATGCGTACTATATATATATATATATATATATATATATATATATATATATATATATACACACTCACACACACATACATACATTTAGATATATACATACATACATATAGATATATCCATACAAACTTACATGTTGCACATCAAAGGTATAATAACACTATGCTGTGTACAGGATCTAAGATGCAAACCTGGGGAAAATCAGGTCATAATGAGGTTAACTGAAGGAGAAGCCTGTCCACAATTAGCTTGAAGTTGAATTTACACTGAGGCAGCAGTTAATTTGGAAGTAAAGAAAAGCCATCCTAGAACAGAATGGCTGCAGCATTGATGGGTTCTGGTGCCATTACAAGAAGCTGTATGCACTGCCTTTTTATAAGCTGCAGCTGTGCTGCTCAGTGTACCGCTTGAGATATTTGTGAGTCAGGGTGAGACAAGGCATAGTTAAAGCAAGGGGAAGGATGGAATAAGTGTAACTTTAGCTTCAAAAGAAAGAATGAATTTATAGAGGAAGCCCAAGTGTTTCTACTCTGTCTGCTGGTAAAGGAAAAGTGGAAACAACGTTTTGTTTCAAGTTCTGTACAGACACAAAGATACTTTATCATATCCATATTGTCTAAATGTTGGACATCAGATCAAGTGAGTGCAGACGTAGAACATTAACTGAATTTTTGGAGAAAAGTATTAGCTCTGAATCATTCAGGATGATACCTGCAGATTTTTAGACCCGTATCTTTATTTTTGAAGGGAAGGTGAACTTCAATCAGATTGTTTCCAGTAAGGAACAAAGATGAATCACTGGCATACTGTGAAAATCTTACAGGTGAACTGTGCTACCCCATATTATTTGCTAATAATAAGGGAAGTGCTAGGCAAGCATGAATACTTGTGGAATACCTTCTAATACTGGGTGAAGATACCGAGGCCTGTTGTTTGACAGAATGCTTATATCTGCAAATGTAGGTAGTAAACTATGGCAGGACAAGAGTGGGGAGATCCCCTAAACTAGTAGCCAATGCTTTATAATATCAAAAGATTTCAGAAAAGGTTTAGGAATACCACAATCATAATATTTCACTGTCCAAGTTGAGCTGCAAATTATTCAGCTGCTGAAAGCACTGCAATAGTTAGTCCACACAAGGGCTTAACAGATATTGCATGAGAGTTATTTTACATTATTTCTTGTTCAGCCAGTTTTAACATTAAAATTCTGAAAGTCATGACAGCAAAAATGACAATGCTAAAGCCATGCTGTTGAAATGTAAATAAGTGCAACTTCTTAAAGGTGAAATCAGCCTTACTGAGCACAAAGTAGCTTTTACCAAAACCATAACAAGCGATTTGTGTGGGGATGTCAATGCCCCACACACCCACGTCATGGAGGCTGGGCATCTGCAGTCCCTATGTCATATAATCACCTCCAAAGTTGAAGAACTCCCAGGTGAAAAGACGTTTCCCCTTACAGTGACCCTTACTGATAATGAACTTTTAGTGAAAAGCATTCAGTGAAGGACTTGTCACTCAGCAAGAGTATTACTTCTAAGCCTGTGATGAATGCAGCTTTGGATGCCTGTATTGTGAAACAATGACTTGGTCCCAGCTCACTGAAATACTTGACTGTGACCACTTGAGAAGTTTGGCAAGTGGAATATGGAGAGCAAAAGGTCTAAAGCCACACATGTTAGAAGTGTTCCTGCTCTTGTATAACAGAATGACTGACTTCTTTAGATAGTGGGTACCTTGTTCTCCACTGGGCTTCTGTTAAGGAATATGGATATTGAGACAACTAAGGCACCAGCTACCAGTTTCAGGAATTTGGAAGGTAGGTCATCTGCCAGTGGCTGAGTAGCTAACTAGATTTGGGAAAGCAGCCTTCTAATGAATGACCTGCTCACTGGCTTCAGCTGTAGATCTGTAACTGTTGGTAGGCAGTTGCCATCTTTGTATTCCACAGCTGCCAGGGAAAATACTTTAGTGAAGTAACTGAAGAATGCCAGAGTAATCACACAGAGAGAGAGAGAGAGAGAGAGAGAGAGAGAGAGAGAGAGAGAGAGAGAGAGAGAGAGAGAGAGAGAGAGAGAGAGAGAGAGAGAGAGAGAGAGAGAGAGAGAGAGAGAGAGAGAGAGAGAGAGAGAGAGAGAGAGAGAGAGAGATTCTTTGGGCATATGTCTGAATATACACAATGCATTTTGCATTTTGAAGGTGACAGATGTCTTGTCACAGTTATTTTGAACACAATGGAGGAAGACTGCATGGGTGCATACCAGATCTTTCTTTAGGTTTCTTTAGTTTTGTTTTGGCACTACATTACAATGTAGCATGCTACTTAAGACATTCCAGTGTTGGCTTGTGAGTTTTATAACAGAATAAACATTTGATTGCAGGCTTCTGTAGACCTGTGTACTTCCTTAGCCACAAAGACGGCATAAATGTGTATCATGCCATTTAGCCACTGATGACAACTCATTACCTTATTCATAATATTCAGAAGATAACTGCCTATTAATCTGCTCAATGGAATTTACATGAACTTCATTATCCCATACAGCTATAAAGAAAAAATAATAGTAATAATAACCACACTGAAAACTGCCACAAGATAAGCTATTATAGCAGACAAAACAAGTATTTATTTATTGCATTTATTAACTAGCTTAGCCTGACTTGGAATGCAAAGAACCTGAAACAGTACATTTTTTGATGGGGCTGATGAACACCACAGGATTCAAACTACCATATCTTGCATATGCAGTAAATTACATGATGACTAGCGAGGGTGCCAGGAAGGATACTTGTAGCAGTAACACTGCAATATGAGGCATTAGCTCAGAATTTTCAAATGAGTTAATGATGGGTGGAACTAGAAATTAACTGAAGGAAGCCATACAGCCAAATCATGCTTGTAACTTTTGCATTTATGTCATCATGTCATCAGGCAACACTTTTATAGAGCTGTTAAAGTACGTGGCTCAGATTATTTTTCATGAAACTGCCCTGCAAGTCTCAGCTGCGTTGCATTGAGATCTCATTGCCTATTAAAGCTTTATTAACAGCTAAGGACATGATGCTAGGTCAACCATTTATGCCACATGCTTCAAAGGGGACAGAATAAATGAGACAGCAAAACACTTCTGAAAACAGATGATGACTACGATTTAAACAGAGTGCCCCCATTTCATTGGAATGCAGTCAACAGGAAAAGTTCACAGGATGATTAAATGCGGTATTTCACACCTTTTTGCAGCTAACTTCTTTCTTACTGAGGAAGGCAGAAACATTTGAAAAGTTTAAAGATTAATCATAGTCTAATGCTTTTTAAAGGTCTTAAAGATAATGAGATCAACGCCTCAAAACAAGTTTCAGGGCACCTAAAATTCTCAGTGTGAAGCAAAGACATTAGAAAAAGCAGCTGAATATATTTAATGCAGAAAAACAAAGGACTTTTCACTGACAAGGAAATATTCAGATTGCATACAGATATATTTTCTGTTAAATTCAGTTATTCTTTAAGCTTTCATGCTTATATTGAGGAAGGTGCAATTTATTTTTATTTTATTTACATTTGTTGACCGGGTTAGTCCGACTGGATATAAGACCATTTTCAGTGGAGGCCCGGGGAGAAAAGCTCCACATACCAAAAAAGAGACAGTACATACATCACCGAGTGAGAAACTCAGGCAGACATGTTTAGAAAAATATAGACAAAGAATACAGGCAGACATCAATATACACAATGTGCAGACTTACATCTGATTGGCAGAGACGTATCAGAAAATGTGAACATAGAATACAATCAGATCTCATAATTCACAATGCTTAGGCATTCAAATGCTATGAGGCATAGATACTTGGCTAAACAGCAGGTTGGGTTGCAAGACATGTATTAGTGAAGTTGTTAAGTTTAGAACAAGAGCACAGCCAATGAGATGTGAGGTATTTTTTGAGTTCTCTTTTAAATAAGGGTAGTGAGGTTTCCTTGGTAACAGTAGTAGGGAGTAGATTCCAGATTTTACCAGTTGAGTTGGCAAATATAGCATCACCTGCAGAGTTGTTGGTCAGTATCAACAGTTTATCAGCTGAGCGTAATGGCCTGGGGGCACTATGAGGGGTGAGAATATTTTTGAGGGCAGGGATGTTATCAGGTTGATGGAGTATTTTATGCACTACTATAAGCTGGTTAAACTGTAGAAGGGTAGGATACTCTAGCCATCCCAGTGCTTTGAGGTTCTGGCAATGGTGGGTCCTAAAAGCCATGCCAGTAGCGAATCTGGCTATATGACTGTAACATCCTGATAATTTGGTGAGATCGGTTTTGGATAGGTTGGTGAGTACAGGGGAGGCATATATAAGGGTAGAGTGCAGGTGTGATCTTGCAATAGCTACCCTAGCAAGGGGGATGAGGAAAGGTTTGGCTCTGTACAGGGAGAAAAGTTTTTCGTTGATGGACTTAATAGTGTGATTTACACGTTTATCAAATTTAAGGTTGTCTATTATTACACCTAGAAGCTTTGTATGGTCATCAGGGGAGATAATGGTGTAATTGCTAGATTTGATGTTGAAGGAAGGAGGAGAAATTCTATGGTTAGGGGAGGAAAAGTAGTAGCTTGGTTTTGTTAGGATTTAGAAGCAGGTGTTGATTAGCTAGCCATGTTTCTACCGTGCTGAAAGTGGTCTGGGTGAGGGTTAGAAGTTGTGTAGGAGAGGAGGCGAAGCATATTAGCATTGAGTCATCTGCATATTGGATGCAGGTGGCTCCTGGGATGGTGGTGTGCAGATTATTGACAAAGATAGAGAAAAAAAGGGGACCTAGTATGGACCCTTGTGGGACACCTAGGGTTAGAGGAAGTTGGGATGACAGCCTGCTCTACCATAATACAGCCTGCTGTCTACCATTTAGGTAGGAGTGAAACCATTGTATTGCATGTTGGTCTAAATCGATGGTTTGTAGGGTATTAAGCAGTAGCTGATTGTTGACCATATCGAAAGCTTTTAAGAGATCTAGGAAGAGTGCTGAAGATAGTTTATTGTTGTTATGATGAAGATTGATGACATAATAGAAATATAGAAGAGCTGTGGTGGTACTGTGGAATGGCCTAAAGCCGTGCTGAGAGTCGACGAGCTTTCCGTTTTGAGTGCATGATTTGTTTGTGTATGCATTTTTCCATGATTTTAGCTAGTGGTGAAAGAATGGCTATAGGTCTAAAGTTAGATAATTCTGTGGAACTTCCTCCTTTATATAGAGGTGTAACATGTGATATTTTCCATATTGCTGGGATGGATCCTGCTGAGATGGATCTGTTGATCAGAATAGAAATTAGAAGTGCTATGGCATCAGCTGCTTTTTGAAGATATTCAGCTGGGAGGTGGTCGGCAGCTAGTGAAGTAGGTTTTAGCATTTTGAGTAAGGTCTGGATCAGGTTGGTAGGTACGGTTTGAAAGGTAAAGGTGGGTTGGGATGTTGGGTGGATCAGGGCTAGATGTGCCAGAGTTGGTGTTTGTGTCCGATGGAGTGAGATGGGTAGCTAGACACTGGATAGTTTCAGTAAAGAAGGAGTTGAAGCTGTTTGCAATTTCTACAGGGGATTTATCAAGGGCAGCTGATGGGGTAGGAGTGGCAGAATGGCCTGGGTGGAGAAGATTGTTAATACCAGCCCAGAACTTTTGAGGTTTTAGCTGATATTTTTGTTGTAGGAGGGTGTAGTGATTTCTTTTGTCTAGAACGACAGATTATTTGGTCTGATTCCTTAGCTGCCAGTATCTTACTTGGTCCATAGGGGCTTTGGTAACATGCCACCTGGCCCAGGCATTGTTTCTTAGTTTAATTTTGTTTTTTGTTTCTTTAGATAGCCACGGTGCAACTGTGGCTTTTACACGGATGGTACGGGTAGGAGCATGGTGGTTAAGGATAGCCAGAAATCTGGTATTGAAGTACTCAACTACTTCTTGTAATGGGAGTCATTTCAAGACATTCCAATTACATGCTTTGAGTTCATTTTGAAAGTTGTCAAGGTTAAAGTTCCTGACGTTTCTTATAGTTTTGTAGGTGGGCTGGTTGGGAATGTCAGCTTTGAGCTTAATAATATAGGTAAGGCAGTGATCACTTAGATCATCGGGTAATGTATCTGACTTGTACTTTTGGGGGTGGCTGTTAATAAGTATCCAATCAAGGATACTATCTTTGACTCTATTTTTGCTAAATCTGGTGGGGGTGGCAATGATCTGAGTAAACCCGTGGAGGTTTAAATGGGTGGAGGGAGTTTCAGAGGAACAGGTGTTACAATCAATGTTAAAGTCCCCCAAGACAATGGTTTCCTGGGGATAGTTAGAAGCTAGCCAATATAAGATATTTTCTAGAATATTATCATTCTTGCCGGGTGGAATATAAATGCAGACAATGTATCTGCATTTATTTTTTGTTTATTATTAGTCTGATGATGAGAATTTCTTCATTGCCAAACTGGGGTGGCAGCTGGGTGTCACTTGTTATTGTTAGGGTAGACTTGTATAGTACAGCTACCCCGCCACCTTTCCTGGAGATCTGGTCCAGTCTAAGGATGTTGTACTGTGGGGGGGGGTGGGGCTATTTCATTATCTTTGTTTATTGGTTTTAGCCAGGTTTCTGTGAGGCAGAGGATATCAGGGGAGTGAACAGCTAAGAGTCCATGTAAGCTATGGATTTTATTGTTTGGGCTTCTGATGTTGAGATGACAGACCAGAAATGAGTTTGGAAGTCTATCAATCTGGGTAGTACACATTGGGTTGTTAGATGGTGTGCTTGGGTCTACTGTTATGGATCGGCCAGGGTTGGGGTGGATGTCTGCATCCTTCATAAGATTAATTTTTCAGTTGCTTATGAGTCTTAAAAATTTGTTTATGATTTTTTCACAGCTTTTGGTTTTTAAGCTAATGTAGCGGTATTTAGTCGGGTGATGGTAATTGGGGGGGGTGAGGAATTAGGAGAGGGGGTGTTTATGTGGTGGATAAACTTATCAAATGCTGGGTTGGTGTCTGAGAGTTTGGGTATTGGATTTCAAGATGCTGTACATATTCATAGGAGCTTAGGTGATAAGGAATGAATAGCAGGGGTACTAAGGGTAGCAGCATCAGTGTTTTAGCTGTAGTCATAGTAAATTACTAGGGCAGGGTCTGTATTGAGTGTATGTGATGGATAAAAGATTAGAGAGAACAGAATAGCTATGGGTGGGTTACTATGGATAGTGGTGTGGATAGAGTGTAGTGGGGTGGATAGAGTGTGTATTATTGTGCTAGGAGTTTGCTGGGTTCTAGGAGCACATGTAGTTGGTTAGCTAATTAAGGGTGTGTGCCAGTGGTACTATAAACGTAGTACTACCGGGGGTGGGTGGGCCATGGAGGCAGGGTGGGATGCGGAGCGGGGCTAAACCAGTAAAGCAGATGCCTAGAGGCAGCATGTACAGGTATGAGTTACAAGCATGCTTTTTTGTTTCTTTTTATATACCTAATAATCTGTTCCTAAGCCCTACTATTAAATGAGTTACAAGCATGCTTTTTTGTTTCTTTTTATACACCCAATACTCTGTTCCTAAGCCCTACTGTTAAAAATTGCACAGTTCCCTGCCTGCTTTTATGATTTATAAATACAATGATTTTGTGTGGAAAGTGTAGAGGATTTTAAAGTAAAAGTAGTATATCCATTAAAGCAAGAGAATTGGGAACAAAGCCATAAGAATTGCTGATAAAACAGAGGAATTCACAAAAAGAGGGATAATAAAAGTTAAAATAATCATTCTACTGTTTATGCTGGCTATATAAACAGCAACAGTACAGTTCCCATTAGGTAGGATCTTGTTTCTGCGTAGCAGAGGGTAATCTGCCGTTTTCTTAGACATTAAATTTTGATGCTGTGGCTGTTTTCAAACTTTGGACCCTTGCTCCTTTAACTACCTACATAACTTGTGGTAAAAATCCAGCATAACCATGAACTTTGTAACTACAGCTAAGTAGCTTAGAGAAGCGATTCTGAGAAGGACAAACACAACCCCTTTGTACTCAAGGTTTTGGGGTAAAGAGTCCTACCTTTGTTATAGAGCAGGTGTGTGTGATGTCCCTCATGTGCCTCTTGGTCTACCAGCCATATTACCCCATTATTTGTTAAGTCTGACTTCAACATTTGTACCTTGGCCACAGTCAGGGGATCTTACCTAACAAATGTCCAGAATTGTGCAGAATCTCCATATTTTGCCTCATATTTTTGATCTGTTCCTTATGAAACGTGGTTTTCTGACAAATTCCTAAGGATGGAAGTCACTAAATAATGACAGACATCTGAAACTCATATCTTTCAGAAAATGCAAGCTAATGAAAACCTGTTATCTGATCAACATTCTAAGTTTATAGGAGGAGTGCTTAAAGTCTGTCCCTGATTTTGGCCATTGTCCATCCATTAGTTTTAGCTTTGTCCAGAATTCTTTCCCTAAGTGGTTGAGAGGTATGCAGGGGTGACTGCTTCATCCTTACCACCAAAGTTACCTCTCAGACTTCTCAGGTTCATTATCAAAACTATTTCACTGATTTCAGAATTAGAAGCCCTTCGTCTGCACCAGTAAGTTGGCTGCAACAACTTAATTGCTGCACAGTAATTTATCTTAGAAGGTAATCAGAATTAATTTTAGCAATGTATCATGTTTGGGTACAAGTAATGCAGAGTTTACCTGTGACAGGTGTGGTCTGATCACAAGTGCAAAATCCAAGCACTTCATGAGCAAACAAAGTTAGCTATGGCTAAGCTTGTATAATCCACACATAGATATTATACACTGCTATTGTGCAAACATTATATACTGCTATTATGCAATTATATTATTACAAATAATGACCTTTTTGTTAGCCATTTCCATCACATCATAAAACGATGGGATTCAAAGACAAGAGTGCATCAGTGAAATTTGTCTTGCATTCAAGATAAGCTGAGTTGCTGCTCCATTTAGAAACAGATAGTCATGTATACGCTGACAAGAGCAGCATCTCATTTCTGCTGAATAGTTGCATACTGGAGCTGTTTGGTTAGCTTTTGCATACCCTACATCAACTTTATTACAAGCTGAGATAAGTACAAACTTGCAGTGTTATCAGCTAGTACTGAATTTTATTTTTTCTGTTTGTTTCATTGAATATTGTGTTAAAAATAGTACTGCATTTATCTGCTTATTTATTTGTTTACTGAAAATTGTGAGCTGTCTCTCTGTTCTCTCCCTGTCTGCAGTTAGTTTTCTCCACCCACCCTCCCTGTTCTTGTTGTGGTATTAATCTTGGTGGCTTTGGAGTTGACCGCCTCTTCTGTAAATTTGTGTTTGAACACTCCTCCTGGGCCCATCTCATTTGCTCACTCAACCGAGTACAGTGAGATCATATTTTGATTTCAGACACTCCTACCATTCCCATCTGTTCAGCCCTATCCCAGCTCTATCCTAGTCTAGTCTCATTAGCTCATTCTGCCTAATACAGAGAGAACATTTGAGTAGGCATACCCACTTAGGCCCTGAACTTGTCTGATTGAAGACTAGTGGAACAGGGCTCAGTTCTGACATTTTTTACAGGTGAATTGGGTAATTTGTTCAAATCAGTTTGCTTGTTTTCTGTTGCTATATAAAAAATGCACTTTATCTGCTTTTACTATATTTGTGTTGCTTCCTACTTTATTACCTTATTTTGCCTTTGCCTCTTTTTAAAAGTACTCATTTCTGTTTATTCTGCTGCATTTATTACTGCTTGGTAGTAGCCTGATTAAATTGTAACTGTTATTCTAAGTCTTTTGGTTATTGCACTTGGGCTTCAGACTAGTTGTTTTACATTAAGAAGGTTTGTGGCCTGTACTGTTGTGGCAGGACAGGCAGCTTACATTCTTCTAAGTTGGGAATTGCTGATTGAGGGCTCAGTGTCTGTTATTCTAAAAGTGTATTAGTTCTGGTTTAAGCACTTGGGCTCCAGGCTAGTTATTTTACATTAAGAAGGTTTGTGGTCTGCACTCTTGTGGGAGGAGAGGCTAGAGACTACCATTCTGAGCTGGGAATTTCTTGTTAAAGGCTTATTGTGCCTGCTCATTTGAACTGTTTTTCTGATATTGGTGCGCCTTCTCTGCTATAGCATAGACTAGATTCAGGCCTACTGAATCTAGCTTTGTTTGTATAACTTGAGCACTAATCCAGGCCATCTTTTTTGGAGAAGGTTCCCCTGCACCCTAATGGCAGGAGTGTGCAGTTAGAACTTGTCAGATTGAAAACTGCTGGAACAGGGCTCAGCTTTGAGTTTTTTACTGGTTAACTGGGTACTTTGTTTAAATCAGTTTGCTCGTTTTCTATTGTTATATATAAAAAAAATAAAATAAAAAAATAAAAAGATTGCACTTTATTCATCTGCTTTTACTGTAATTGTGTTTCTTCCCATTTTATTATCTTATTTTGCTTGTGCTTCTTCTTAAAAGTACTCAATTGTATTATTCTGCTACAGTTATTAATGCTTGGTAGTAGCCTGATTAAATTGTAACTGCTATTCTAAGCCTTTTGGTTTAAGCACTTGGACTTCAAACCAGTTGTTTTACATTAAGGTTTGTGGGCTGCATTGTTGTGGCAGGACAGGTAGCTTACATCCTTCTAAGTTGGGAATTGCTGATTGAAGGCTCAATGTCTGTTATTCTAAAAGCACATTAGTTCTGGTTTAAGCACTTGGGCTTCAGGCCAGTTATTTTACATCAAAAAAGTTTATAGTCTGCACTCTTGTGGGAGGAGAGGCTAGATTCTGCCCTTCTGAGCTGGACATTTCTGGTTAAAGGCTTATTGTGTCTGCTTATTTGATCTGTTTCTTTCTGAAATTTGTGCGCCTTGTTTGCTGTAGCCCAGAAGTTAGTAGTTTATTGGCCATTTTGGGCTAATTTCTATCTCTTTCATTTCCCTGCTATAAAAATAAATTTGCGAGGTTTTGTGCGCCGGGCAATGCCAGTTAGTTAGGGCTAAACTATTCCCAGCTCCACAAAGTCTGCTCTTCAATTTTCCCCTTGGAACTAGACAAACTTTCAACTTAAGCACTCAGATCATTCATTTCACAGGGCAGCACTTACTCAAAACTCATAGCAAGCACTAACCCTAGCACTAGACCCCCTATACTGTCCAAAAGGACAAGGCTCTCTATTCGTCCCTACCAGCTAATCAGTAAAACAGCTCACTTTACCTATTTAGGCATGTCCAAAGGGCAGTTTCAGGTGTACTCTCCAGTCCAACTGGTGAATCTGGGCATTTTGAGGCAATGTTACAACTGCCTCATGTACACAGACAACCCTCTCCTCCTACCACCAAACACTAATATGCGCGAGAGATGCAATTACACAGCCAAACTGGAGACAAAGCTCTCTCAACCCAAGACTGGAACTGACAGTCAAGAGGAGAAGGAAAATACTTGCAACACACCACCAGTCTCACATAGACCTACTAAACCAACACTGGCAAATAACACACATAAATGCACGAAAACATACTCGGAGGCTCTAAATAAAAATCTGCAAAAGCAACAGAGACCTCCAAAGCAGACATCCAAGCAACCTCCACACCCCATCACAAACCATGAAACACATACTTCACATAATCAGTGTGCCACGCAATCACAGCCCTTAAGGCAAAATAGCATACCCAACACACTAGTAATACATGACTCTATAGTCAGGCACACTGATGTCCCACTAACTAGGCAGGACAAAGAGGAGGTTACAGTTATCTGCCTGTCGGGTGCCAGGATCCGCAACATAACACAAGCACTCAGGTCACTCCAGAACAAGTACAAATACGACACTGTCATTGTCCATGTTGGTGTGAATGACCTGAGATGTACCTCCCTGGACTACATGAAAAGAGACATGGAAGAGCTTTCTGATCACGTAGCCCAGGCTGGTATGACCCTGAGTAGCATCCTGCCCTCACCAAGAATGATGCCACAGTATAAAGAAAAAATGATCAATTTCAACAATTGGCTACGTTTCTGGTGTCATTCAAAGGGGATCCAGTATCTGTCTAACTGGGATGACATGCTCGATAAGCCACGTTGCTTTGCAAGAGATGGCTTGCACCTGTCACCCTTAGGCTTTTGAATACTGGCCAAGGCTTTTGCCACCCCCATAGTGTCTTTTTTAGGCAAGGCTCAAAAGACAAAGCCACCACCGTAAATAGCACAAGTAACCAAAAACTGAGGGTAATGCTACTCAACGCTGGAAGTCTAAACCTCAAAATGCATGCACTCGAGGCACTCCTCAGTATGGAGAACACTGATATCTGTGCAGTAACTGAAACCTGGTTTAAGGCTCCAGAGAGTACCCCAGCACTACCAGGCTATAACTCATACCATACTTTTCGGCCACAGAACCTGGACCGAAACACAAAAGGTGGGGGTGTATCCATATTCATCAAGGATACCCACACCTCCAGGTTAGTGGTACAGCACAATGCCTCAGAGATCATCCATGTGCAACTAACAATGGGCAAAACTGCAATTCAAATTGTAGCTTGCTACAGATCACCCACCATGACCCAGGACCCCCATTCTGTGTTTCTGGAGACACTGGAAAAGATGAAGGTCCTACCAAACGCCCTAATATTGGGTGATTTCAATTACCCAAACATTAACTGGGAGAACTCCTCAAGTACTAACTCCCTTGCCCAGCACTTCCTAGAATTTATAAACTTGAATGCCTTGGATCAACTGGTCAATACCCCCAGCAGAGGTGACAACATATTCGACCTGGTCATCACCAACATGGGCGACCGGTGTTCTACACCGGAGGTCAAACCCTCACTGGTTAAATCAGACCATAGACTAATCACTCTGGATACCCACATTCCGCCCCCACCCCCAATCAAGGAAACCACTGTGAAAAACTTTTCAAAAGCAAACTTCACGTTACTTAAGACCGAGGTGGAAAGGTTCACAGACCCCATGCTAAAGAAATACGCTGTCCAAGCTGCTGAATCCCTTACAAAGGCACTCTATGAGCACCTGCAAGAATGCATGGATCGTGCTATCCCAAGCAAAACCAAGACTCACTCCTCCAAGAAAAGGAAACCAGTCTGGTGGACCCCTGCCATAAACAAGCTATACAATAGAAGGAGGAAACTAGTGCAGAAGAGAGTAAAATCCCAAGAAGGAAAGGCATCCCTGATCAGTATCAGCAAGAAACTACGATCCCTCATAAAATTATCCAAGGCTAGCTTCGAAAGAAAAATTGCCAAGGACTCCAAAGATAACCACAAAGTGTTCTTTAGCTATGTCAAGAACCTAAGTGGAAACTTTCAGATCTGCTCTGAGTTAGTGCAGAATGGCACAAAATACACTGAACCGACTGATATTGCCAACATTCTGGCAGACAGGTTTAGTGCAAACTTCACACCCCTCTCACCCCCTAAAGGGCCCATGACCATACCAGAAGAATGTAGTACACTGGCAATCACTAGCACACAGGTTAAAACAGCCCTATCCAAAGCCAAAAATACAGCTTCAATGGGACCAGATGGTGTCCCAGGCAGTATCTTACACGAGCTTCAAAATGAAATAACCCCTCACCTAAACACACTGTTCAAACTCAACCTCTCCACAGGCTATGTACCCATAGAGTGGCGCACAGTAACAGTTATCCTGCTCCACAAAGGTGGAGCCACAACGGACCCTGGGAACTATTGCCCTATAAGGCTGACTAGCCTGGTCTGCAAGGCTATGGAGTGCATCATCATGGAATTCATTAACAGAGACATTGGGAACCTTCAAACATTGGACCCTACCCAGTTTGGCTTTGTTAAGGGCAGATCATGTCTCCTAAACCTGGTGGACTTCTTTGAGACTGTTACCAAGTCTTTAGATGAGGGAAAGGAGGTCCACACAGCCTGCCTAGACCTTGAAAAGGCATTCAACACCATTCCCCATTCTGGTATTATAGACAAGCTCACCAGCTTGAACATAAACTCCTATATCACGGGATGGGTTGCCAATTGACTCATGGATAGAACCCACACGGTGAGAGTTGCAGGCTCTAGGTCCAACTCTATACCAGTTACAAGTGGCGTCCCCCAGGGCTCAGTCCTGGGATACCTCCTGTTTGGTATAATCCTTCTATGTGGCCCACCTAATCACAAAAGGGTTTGCATCTAGAACAAAAGTGGTTATTGTGCCCCTCTACTCATCACTTATCAGACCCATCATAGAGTACAATGTTCCATTTGGGATGTACCTTACAAGACACCTGCAACAGCTGGAAAGGCCACAGAAGTACCTCACCAAGAGGATTACTAGCCTCAAACATATGCCCCATGCAGATTGACTGAAGAAACTCCAGCTGTACTCAGTTGCATACCGTTTACTCAGAGGTGATCTCTGCCTGACATACAAGGCCATGTCCAACCCAGAATTGATGGACATGCTCCTCCTAAAAAAAAAATCCCCAGGAGCCACATGCTCTAGGGATCCTAAACCTCACCACAATGATAAATAGGACATGCTGGAGGGATAGATTCCTGCCCCAAAGACTCCCCATGCTTTGGAACAGGATTCCAATCTACATTAGGCAGAGCCCCTCACTAACACTCCTCAAGAGAAACCTTGACGAGTGGATGGGAAACAAAAAATTTACCCTTGGGATCACTGCAGTGGCTCTGCTGGACAGAGGCACAGGGAACTAATGGCTCTGCTGGACTGAGGCACAGGGAGCTAATCTAAGGGGCAGCAAAAGCCAACACATTCTGGCTAGGCTTATAGATACCCTCAGGCAGATAGCCTAGTACTTACTTATGAACCTATGAACCTAAGAGGCAATTTGCATGACTATGAAGTAATCCAGTATGTAATTCTGCACTGCGTAGTTGAGCACCATATCATTGCAGGACTTGGAGGATCATGTAAAGGCACTGACTCCCCCCACAGAGTAATAGACTGACAGGAGCACACACACACACACACACACACGCACACACACACACACACACACACACACACACACACACACACACATGCACATGCGCACGCACACACACACACACACACACACACACACACACACACACACACACACACACACACACACACACACACACACACACACACACACACACACACACACACACACACACACGCACATACATGTATACACATTCTAACATATACATACAGCCAGTACCTTCACGTGATCTCCCCAGTAGTACCAGCTACAGCTCACATCATGCAGTGGTCATCCACCATTCATACATAGACACACAGACACATAGACACATGCACTAAGCTTTCATGTAGAGGTGGTTACATGCTTTCCATGTGCATACGGACAAATGACCACGTGCTCCCATATACACACACATGCACAATCCCCTAATGAAATGTATAGCTGCACATTGATTGCCAGTGGTGTACATTTGCACATTTTATGCACTGGTCCTCAGAGTTACTTGCATAGTAATAGTAAGGAGGGTAGGGCATCCATACTACACAAGTAGCCTAAACAAATAGTATTCTGGAATATTTATGGGCCTCATTAACATACTTGTTCCCAATTATCACACTTAAATATCATGACAAAACTTTTGCTGTCTAGTAGTTCAGAGATGCACTACCAGGCAACATATGCACCATGAATTAGGTTAAGCTTGCCAAATATGCAAGCTGTACTGCATAGCTTTGCATATTAGGAAAATTGCCTATGAATTCCAGCCTTCATTTATTTTCTTTGTATTCTCACTCATGTGAGTGTTTTGGATAGCTTAGCAATGTACTGTCCATGTGTATGGTCTTATATGTAACATTTATAGAGTCCATTACTACATCACTTAATTGCAATATTTGCTATGTTCCGATGATAAAAGCTACTTTTTTCAGTTAGTTTGCAGTTGTCAGTTTTTTTTTATTTTGAAATATTGTATTCCCTTTTAAATTAAATGTAATGTTGTGTCTTTCAGCTTTTCCTGGTTAGGGGTTGCCACAGCGGAACTCTGGTCTGCTAATGATTGGCAGTAGGTTTTTACGTACCAAGTTTCCGGCTCTGATGCACAACCTTCAACAAAGGTACACCCATTCACGCATGTCTCCACACAGAAGATGCTTTAGCTGAGAATCGAACAGGACAACGTCTTACTGTGAGGTGACAACGCTACCGCAGCACCACCACCAAGGTAAAATAAATGATCTAACATAATTTGCCTTTGTATTGGAGTATACAATTATAGCATTGTTGTCTTTTTTAAGATAGTTTTTAATAATGTAATGTTTATTTCACATTTGTTTACCGGGAAAGTCCGACGTAGAACAAAGCCAATTTTCACCACAGGCCTGGGGGGAAACACTCCAGATGCATGTCTTTGTAACATGGAAGGAAACTGGAGTACCCAGAGAAAACCCACACAAATGCAGGGAGGACATGCAGACTCCACACAGAAGGCACTCCAGCATGGGAATCAAACTGGAGAACCTGTTGCTGTAAGACGACAATGCTGCCGCTGCACCACTATGCCATCCATAATATGATATACTGAATTATATAATAGCATAATATAATATAGTGAAGAAAACTTAACAAGCATCATATTTCTTTTAGATATTAAAAAAATGTGTAGTGGAGTGTAATAACAATATTTGTACCTTACTTTAGTATACAACCTGGTCTTTTGGGGGTTTGTTTGTATTGTAGAAAAATGATGTCTGTTATTTCGATAGCCTCATAATCTGTCTTTCAGTGTGGCTACTGAACTCTTTCTTGTGGTAATAGCTGATTTATCTCAGTTTGCTGGTTGGTATGGTCAGTAGGTCTAAATGTTTATGAATATTAGTTCCCACCGTTGTATAATCTACAAATTATACATCCTCAAGCAGATTATAATATGTTGTCGGTGAACCATTTCTATAGGAAATACTGTGATTAAGACAATCAATTGACAATTCTTCAGGAAACTGCAAAGTAAAACAATGATTAGACCAGGATTCACTTCAATGGCACTTGAGTCCAGTTTGAGCTGAAAAGCACACAATTTTAATACAAGTGTTGCAGTTAAAATGGCATCATGATGCCAACTATGACATTCAAACTGTATGTGCTTTTTCATGCATGCACAAGACAGGGAAGGGTAGAACATACTAGAAAATTTTGTGGTGTAATCAGAGTACTAATTAAATGTATAGCTTCATGGGTATTGTGGAAAGGGGCAGCATTAAGAAAGAAAGTAAAACTAAACAAAATGTATGCAAAAAGAAATAGCTTTAGAAGGAAATTGAAACCAAACTAAAAAAGAAAAACAATGTGAGAAATACCATGGCTGTTGTCAGTCTGATGGGAGAGGGCAGAATTACACAAAAAGGCAAACATACTAGAAAAGAGACAATAAGTAACAGGACAAAAAAACCCATCCAGGCCGATTATTGTGACAGTCAAGTAAAAGACCAACAACAGGTCAAATTAACTTTGGTTCAAAACTTCATATGCTTGATGGCTAACAAGAATTCAGAGGAAATTCTCATTACACTATTATTGTGACCCTTCATCCAAAGCAGCGGTAGTCAAACTGCGTGCATGTTACTTTACAAGGGTTTTAATCAACAAATGTTAATATTTCTTAAAGTGGTTATAATCTGATTATGGAAACAGGTATTAGTCATGAAACATACTGAAAAATAGTTAATCTACAATTCATAAATGCATATAAACTGTGGAATTTTCACAATATTAGACACAGAAGTAAAAAAATGCAGCTTTTATTCAATTCACAGTAATATGTTGCTAAACAAATATTGCAAAATTAAAGGTAGGATTTCATAACAGTTGAGCAGCAAGAGCAAGTAACTTCTGCCATCCTGCATTCCCCATGTCTATCAAGAGGGAAGTGGATGCAGGGCCAATAGCTCACCGAGGAATTATGTCCATTTATAAACACATACATGCACACACGCGCACACACACACACACACACACACACACACACACACACACACACACACACACACACACACACACACACACACAAAATCTGAAGTGAATCATCCCCAGAGGAGTTCTGTGGATGGCACACAATACACTGAACAATGAAAGTGAGTGTTCCTAGCCATGCTCCCTGACTTCTGAAACCTTCAGGGAATCTGCCTACAATACCAGGTCTGACATTAAGTGGAGCTGCATGACCATGAAGCCATTCAGTGCAATAGCTCCATAGTGTGGCCTTGTGAATGCAAGCATGATGATCAACATGGCCATTATGCTTGCATTCACCATGTCCAACAAGATAGAAGTGTATGCAGGGCCATTAGCTTATCAGGGTTTTCTATCTCCTTAAAACACACACACACACACACACACACACACACACACACACACACACACACACACACACACACACACACACACACACACACACACACACACTGAAATGAGTTATCCCAAGAGGAATTTTGGGAATAGCTCACAGTACACTTAGCCAAGCATGCTAATATTCCCTGCCATGCTCCCTTTTCCCTGAAACCTTCAGACATCTCTATATATCTAGTACTAGTACTGAAAGCAGTCTGACTTCTCACTTTCTGTGGTAACTAGTTCTGCATACAGATTTGGCTTTTATCTTGCTTAGAAACCTATTCATTTCAATGGGCTTTGCCATTGATTTGGCCTTGTACATTCTTGAGGGTAATGGGTCACAAAGTGAGGGGAAGACAGACAGACAAGGATGGACAACTGATGATGGGAGAGGATGTGAAAAAAATACACAAGGGGTAGGTGCACAGATGATGTGGAATAGAATGGGGACACGAGAAAGGTACACTACAAAACTAGCTGACAGACCACAATTTAGAGCCTTCTGCAGTGTCATTAGGGATACAGTCCCTGATATTCAGGGGGATCTTCTTTGGCTTGATGTCCAGAGCCCGGCAGTTAATAGTTTTCCATTCACTATAGGAGGAACTGACATGGGTTCCAACATCTCTACTGCACCCTCTCAACTGCAGCCGCTACTACTGTTTGCAGGTATAGCTACTCATGCTGCAGAGGACATCCTGAGCTGCTTGCAGGAGAGGAGCCATCATTTCTTCCATTGAGCCAGAACCAGGACACACAGGTGGTAGGATGGGGGATTCATGTCAAGTTGCTGAATGCATTTATATTGAATGCAATTTGGTAGAGAAAAATTGCCAAAAAACACTTTCTGCAATTTCAGCAAAACTTTTTTGGCAGGGACAAGCCCCTGTGCACCCCCCATGTGGGTGGAGACACTTAAGCCATAAAAGCAAATAAACTAATGTAAAACCGACTAAAATAAAGTAGAAGACTGGAACAGAAATAAAATAAAACAAATAAACTACTACTAAACATACTGTATGAACAACCATATGTTACTACCTGCTATACTTTTAATTGTATGTTCAAATCTCTAAGCTTACGTAAATACCTTATGCAATCATATATTATTATCTGCTATATTTTTATAAGTGAATATGTAAACCACAATGCTCATGTAAATGTCTTGTGTATAGTATGTTAGACATTGTTCTGGAGCTTTTCTCCCTTGCCCTCCACTGAAAACGGACAGCTCTGTTCATTCGGACCTCCCCGGTAAACAAATGTAAAATAAAATAAAATAAATAAATAAATTCAAGTTCAGTTTAGAGCTTTCAACTCATACACAATCATGAAAGATCTGAGGCTAAATCATGATTTATATCATAATCAGTCTGTGATGATATTCATAACAAAACCTTGTACAGAACTTTTCCATTTCAAAAACTATCATTTATCAATGTAGACATTAAAATACTAACATCCATGTTAGCAGATCGGTTCAGAGCATCAGCTTCACATTTAATACTGAACTTTTAGGATGACTCAACAAATGTATGACAAAAGTTCACCCTAGAGATATTTTCTTATACTGACACTAAGAACAAGGAAGAAGCAGTTTTGGTGATGGGTGCATCAAAGACATTTGACAGGGTACACATATTATCTGTCATTTTCATAGGTTCATATGCTCATAGGAATTTACTAGCTAATGATCACAAGAGCCTTTTTAAGCCTAGCCATGCATCCCAAATCTCTTGACAAGTTCTGGAACCCTTGATAACTGTAAACAGTCCTTGGATTCTCTATGCCTTGCACAGCATGCAAGATCAGTGCAGGAGCCCTAGCAGGCGATATGTCTGCCGTGCGATCCAGGAACAGCCTGCAGGGGCATGCACAAGCGCTCCTGCACTAGTCTGAAATGGATTAAGCCCCTGAATGCAAATCACCCCATTTTTAGGAGAAATCCATGCAAATGAGGTGAATTTGTGATCCAGGAAGCTTGCAACCGGTCGTGCAGGACTAGTGCAATCTGCAGAAATGTACTTGGTTAGTAACCGAGTACATTTCTGCAAAATCCAAAATGGAGCTGTGACAGCTCCAAATAAAGGCTGCATATCATCTAGGAAGCATGCCAATGACCACGTATCAGGCCATTGGCATTGTAAACAGCCAAAAAAATAAAATCTACTTTTATTTTTAGCCGATCTTGGCTGTTTAAGCATAGGGCAGCGGTGCACAAATGGGATCGGGGGAAAATAACAAAATAAACCTAAATTAAGCATTCTAACTAAAATCACTATTTTGCCATGCAAGTCAATGGCATGCAGAAGACAACATGCCCATTGAGTAGTGGTTGCTAAGGGGGAGGCTCCATGTGAGACATGTAACTATGCATTAGCAGGCATTCCTATGCAAATGAGGGGAATGATAGTGAATCCCAGTTTTTCCCAGCATGTTAGTCAGGTCCCAATAGTGTAAGAGTAGGAATAGCTTGGTGCAATCACACTCCCTACAATTCAAATGCTGTACTTTGGCAAAGCTGCTGATGTCATTCACCTAGAAATACACCCTGAGAAGGTTGTAGCCCAGTAATCTCTGTAGTGCATCCTATAATTGCTTACTGCTGTAGTGTGATAGAATAGTTAGGTAGGAGTTCTAATCCCAGACTTGGCAAGTGTGTGTGTGTGTGTGTGTGTGTGTGTGTGTGTGTGTGTGTGTGTGTGTGTGTGTGTGTGTGTGTGTGTGTGTGGCAACCAATGTATTTTAGGCTACTCACACTCCCTACAATTCGAATGCCCTACTTTGGCAATCCTGCTGATGTCATTCACTGTGAAATACACCTTTGGAGAAGGGGCACTCCAGTAGTCTCTGTGGTGCATCCTATAACAACATCATGCTGTAGTGTGATACAGACCTCTGGTAGGGGTTTTGTCCTCACACATGGCAGTTGTGTATGTTTTGTGTGTATGTCTATGTTTGTATAGGGAGCAATACATTTTAGGCTAGTCACACTCAATTGCAATTCAAATGCCCTACTTTGGCAATCCTGCTGATGTCATTCACTGTGAAATACACCTTTGGATAAAGGGCATTCCAGTAATCTCAGTGGTATGTCCTATAACAGCATCATGCTGTAGTGTGATATAAACCTCTGGTAGGGGTTCTATCCCCACAGATGACATTTGTGGACGTTTTGTGTGTCTATGTTTGTGTAGGGAGCAATGCATTTTAGGCTAGTCACACTCCTTACAATTCAAATGCCCTACTTTGGCAATCCTGCTGATGTCATTCACTGTGAAGTACACCTTTTGAGAAATGGCATTCCAGTAATCTCCGTGGTATGCTCTATAAAAGCATCATGCTGTAGTGTGATATAGACCTCTGGTAGGGGTTCTATCCCCACACATGACAGTTGTGGATGTTTTGTGTGTGTGTCTATGTTTGTGTAGGGAGCAATGCATTTTAGGCTAGTCACACTCCCTACAATTCATATTACTTTGGCAATCCTGCTGATGTCATTCACTGTGAAATACACCTTTGGGGAAAGAAAACCCCAGAAATCTCCATGGCGTGTCCTATAATGGCATAGTGCTATAGTGTAATATACTAGTTAGGTAGGAGTTCTAATCCCAGACACGACAGAGGTGTGTCTGTGTTTCTGTGTTTGTCATTCGTATCCTGTGTGGCGGTGGTTGTGAGTGTGAAACAACTGGAGTCAATGTGGAGTGGGTTTTGCTAACTTCTTATATGGTGGGCCAAGTATATATCACAATGTCCACCGTACAGGGATAACAGATGTGAAATAGCCAAGAGGCTGGTGTGCAAATCCATACCCCTAAATGTGACATCAATGCCAGCTGAACAAAGTTAGCAACCCTTGTATTACCCAGGGTACACTCTCAACCCATGTCTCATACACACACACACTTGCCTAGGCAACAGCCGCTATGCTGGTAGTATCCTGCATATTGTCCACTGATATTAACCATGGTGTGATTGCAGTGGGCTACAGAGGGCATGGCACCCTGTCCATCAGTCCAATAGGCATGTACGTGCTGACAGTGCATCTCCCGCATGTTTCCCACTGGACACCTGCAACACCTGTGGTGCCATCAAATGTGACTCACAAAGGACATAACATGCCTGAAACACAATCCCTGTATGGACAGATGCCACTGACATCAGGGAATACTGGTATCATGCTAACAATGTAGGTGCAGGGCCAACCTGCTGTCCATGAACAGTTCCCACCACATGAGGCCAGGACTGGCACTCTGATGATAACGAGCTGTGTACACAACATGGGCCAGACACCCCAGGTACAGTACCACATGTCACTGCACATACATGTGGGAGGTGTGCATATCCCAGACACTGTCCATACCATGGATGAAGGAACACATACATGGCAAGCAATGCACAGTGTTGGCCACACGCAATAGTCACCCAGGTGACTGGATGGGGAATACAATACCCACTTGTGTGGCCATCTCCAGACACTACACCCCTGAGCCACAATGCAGACCATTGTCATGTGGCCTGATGCCAAGGTCTATCCATCACCTAGCCTTGTATAGCCATTTGGCACCATCAACCACAACACACCTGTGAAGCAGTGCACACATGCATGTCAGTACTGGCACCTGTGTCTGTGTGTGTGTGGTGTATGATGTGTATGACCACATTTACACGCACTCCAACCCCCACTGGCATACGGAAGCATGCTGCCTGATGTCAGACACCTCCACATACCCTTTACATGTATAACCTTTGTATGACCCCTGTGGTGCATGTGATACCTGCACAGTACTGTGTTGTGGGAATCCCACTAGTGCTGAGTTGTATTCCTAGCCCTGCCAAGTGTGTCAATGTGTGTGCATCCCTGTGAGAGTTTAGGTGTGTTGTCGCTGACACCTGTTCATGTGGGCAGGCATGTGTACAACACCTACCACATAGCTACCATATCCCTGTTGCAGATGTCACTCACCATCACATATACGTTCTGGAGGCTCCCCAACAGGTAACCCATGTGGTGCATCCAATAACTGTATGGACATGTGATAGCACTACATAGTCATCGGGGGCTTGATTCCCTGTACTGGTCGGTGTGTGACACAAACATATGTAGGTTTTACTCTCCCACCCCTCCCTAGCTTTTCTGTGCCTGTGTCTGCCTCTCTTACTCCCTCTCTGGTGGATGTGGAGACTTACGCCTGCTTTGCTTGGGTAGCAGCATGTGTATTTTAAGTGATGCTCAGGATCATCTGATGGTCTCTGCACGAATTTCAGCCCTCCTCTAGCTGATTGCATGTGGAACAGGTATGGTAACATTCCCATAGCCAATTGCATGGAAATGCACACCAATATCTAGGAACATCATGTTGGTGTTGGGCCTTTCATTCACTGTGAGCAGGAGCTTGACCTGTTGTCTGGCAAACAGCATCTCAGATGGATTGGGGTTTACCACATACACTGTGGAAACAGGCCAACACACAGGAGGGGGTGTGCCTGACCTGACTACAGACTGTAAGTGCTGCTATACTGCATTTGGAGTAATGTTGGTTTAACAGGGTGTGTGTGGATATGGCTGTCCTACATGTATTAATAACTGCCATGTCAGTGCTATGTTTATGAGGAAACCCCATCTGTAGGGTCATCTGCAGACTGGGCAGTGTGTGGTGCCTTTTCAGAGCACATATCTGTGAACTGCAGAAGGTAGTGTGAAGATTGCAGTCTGTAGATGGTGACAGCCGTGAGAGTTACTGACTTCATATCCCTCATAGGACATATGGTGCAACAAACCCTGTTACAACAGTACATGTATGAGGTTATCACAGCAACATGTCAATATTGGCTCTGTGTATGTGCATCCAGCCACAACCCTGACAACCTTTGTACATATGTCATGCAGTAAGGGGTGCAGATGTACTGTACACCATAATTAGTGACATCATATCTGATAACAAGCCAGTGAGATATCAGACTGCTATACATGTAATGTATAGTAGGGGTCATATTTGATGACACAACCTGGAAATTCAGTGGGTGTGTGTACAGTACTGAGGTCTGTGTACTTATGGTGATTGTCAGCAATGCGTGCATTGTTAATATGTTCCTTGGCCTGTGTACAGACTGTGGTAGATGTCATTGTTCTTGGTCCTGTTCTATCTGATGTTACATGCTGCTCCACTGTATGTTACCCAATTGGCTTACGTTTGTAGGGCCATACATGCACATGTCCCATACCACAGACAGGCAGCGGACCACACTGTGTAGCGGCCCAGTATATGTAGGGTTAGTGTGTGGGTGGCACATATGAGGTTGGTGTTGAGCAGATAGTCCATATACTGTAATAATACGCTAGCATGCCATATGTAGCTGTGACTGTGTTCACATTGGTTGTGGTGATGAACTTGCACACAAGTGTATGTTACTCTGTGCTGTGGCATGCCTATAGAGCCTGCTATCTATGTGCAGGTACATGTGCATTCCCCCATAGCAAATGTAGGCTAGTGTTGAGCCGGTCTGCCTGTAGCATGCACAGTGCTTTGTTACATGCTTAGCAGCTTAGTGTACTTACCCAGGGAGATGTAATGTCCAGTTACTTGCCAGATGTACTGCTGCCGGGCCACCATAACAGTCATGTATGTCAGACAGAGCAGTAAGATGATATATGTACATATACTTATCCAGCTATATATATAGACATACAGATATACATGTCGACATACATAGATGTTCAAGGTATTTACCTTACAGATGCAAGGTGCAGGGTTTGATTCTCACAAGGGTAATTGGCTAGGCTTAAAAATGGCCCACAAGGGAAATTAGCCTAGTAATAATCTATGGAACTATGGAACTATGAATAGATGGATATGTATATGTACATAGATATACAAATAAACACCCAGATATATACATATACAGAGCAATATATGTCTACACATATACAGATAGAGATACATATGCACATATATGTATGGATATCTACATATATTTTGACAGTAGTAGGTATATCATAATAGATATGTATGCACATATAGTTATTGGTATCTACATAACTAGGCACATCTGTCTGTACACATAGGATGTGCATACATGTATAGCTATATATACATATATCTATATATACATATACATATATGTATATCTATGTATACATATATCTCTATATACATATATGTATACGGGCGCGCTACAGAATCCTGAAAGCCCAAAGTCCTGAAGACCATCAGGGGTGAGCTGCCTTAAGGTATATGAATGTACATTACCATACAATCCACCTTGGTTAAATGCAGGCCTACTGCCACCTGCCATACAGACTGTTCTGTTTGTCACTGTGCTTGTGATGGTGTCAGTTTTGCCTTGTTATGAAACAGTTACATCCCAGTGTGTCAACTGAGGTCTTTACCCCCTAGGGATTGTCTACAGAGTGTAGATAGAGGCTGGTGAACTATACACCTGCATTACTTACCGTGGATTGTTTGGTATCCTGTGGCCCAGTCTGTCTTTAGTATTGTTATTACTTGCGGGCCTTGGCCTAAACAGCAACATTTGTTAACTTTTCCAGACTACTGTATTGGTATAACTGTTTCACAGTTGCATTACTCAGTTTATATGGATGTCCGTGTCTAAACAGCAATATGACATGGCATATACAACTGTAATAGTACACAAATAAATCTTTCCCATTTATGCACATCTGTATGTGGTGTTACATCCTTTGATATCTCAGTGGGTATATGTTGCAGGCAATGCTTGAGGTATATTCAAATATAGGTCATTAATAAATACTGAGAAAAGAAGGGGTCCAAGGATAGATCCTTGTGGAACCCATACATTTACTGGAAGTAAAGATGAGAGGTTATTTTCCCATAGAACTGCTTGTTGTCTATTTTCCAGATAGCTTCTAAACCACTGTAGAGTATGAGAGCTTAAAGAGAGGTTGTTAAGTTTGTCAAGGAGTATATTATGGTTAACCATATCAAAAGCTTTTGATAGATCTATAAATAGAGCAGATGAGAGAAGGTTACTGTTTCGATTTTTATTTATAGTCAGTAAAAGACAGAAGGGCAGTGGTAGTACTGTGATGGGGCCTAAAACCATGTTGACAGTGAGCTAGAAGGTTGTTTTGAAGAAGGTAATTCAGAAATTGTTTATGTATACACCTTTCCATTATTTTAGCTAATGGGGACAGTAAGGCAATAGGACGATAGTTGGATAATTCGAAGAAGGGCCTCCTTTATGAAGGGAATTATGTGCGATATCTTCCAGACTGAGGGATTTTCCTTTCAGAGATGGTCCTATTTATTAGAATAGATATTGGGTGATAGATAGCTTTAGCAGCAATTTGTAAGTATTCAGAAGGGAGCTGGTCAGCTGATGGGGTGCATGGTTTTAGTTTTAAGAGAAGCTTATATATGATAGAAGAAGACACAGGTTGGATTTGAAAGTGATTAGTAGAGGCTGGAGAGGTATCATGTGAGGATGCAGTAGGTGTTGGTAGAGAGTTTGCTAGTGTTAGAATGGCTTCTGTAAAGTAGTTATTAAAGGCATTTGGGATCAGAGTAGAGGTATTAGGGTTAAATCCTGAGGGGTAGGAGTAGTAGAATGTCCTGGTTTAAGAAGGTTATTTATACCTGACCAAAATTTTGAGGGTATTTTGTGTAGTTTGTTGAAGGTGGAGATAAAATTCCTTTTGTCTCTAAGAGTGTCTTTCTTGGTAGTATTTCTTAACTGTTTATAGAGGAGATGGTCAGATGGAGATTTGGTAGCTTTCCATTTGGACCAGGTTTTATTTCTAAGGATCATTTTTCTTTGTTTGCTTAGTAAGCCAAGGGCAGTTTTGGCTTTAATCCTAATAGAGTGGAATGGAGCATGATAGTCAAGGATTTGCAGAAATTTTGTGTTAAAGAAGGAAACTGCTTCATTGAGTTCGAGGTGATAAAGGTGACCAGTCACATGCATGTAATTCCGTGAGGAAGTTATCAGGGTTGAAAAATTTTTTTGAGCGGCATCTTTAAGTTTATGCATATTAGAATATTCAGTTTTGTCTGATCACATATGTAAGTGTGTGATCACTAATACTGTCAGGAAGTGTACCTGGAGTATAGTAAGTGTGGGCATTATTAATTAGAATCCAGTCCAGAATTGTTTCTTTCTTATTTGGTTTATGTGTTCTAGTTGTAGTTGTTATTAATTGAGAGTAACCATGGAGATTAATATGGTTAGTAGGTTGATGGTCTGCACAGGTTTTCCAATCAATGTTGAAATCACCAAGTATTATGGTTTCTTGGGGTAGTTGACTGGACAGGGAACTAAGTAGGCTTTCTAGCGTTTGGGTATTGTTGCCAGGGGGAAGGTACATACATATTAGATAGATTGCTTTATTATTGTTTATCTGTAGTTTGATTGATAAAATTTCTGATTTAGGGCTTGTTAATGGAACTTCATTAAATTGGGTAATTTGTAGGTTTGATTTATAAATAATGGCTATACCGCCACCTTTCTTCTTTATACGGTCATTTCTAAGTATGTTGTAGCCAGGAGGGGTGATTTCCTGGTCTAGAGTGGAGGGTTTTAGCCATGTTTCTGTTAATAATGTATTAATAACTGCCATGTCAGTGCTATGTTTATGAGGAAACCCCATATGTAGGGTCATCTGCAGACTGGGCAGTGTGTGGTGCCTTTTCAGAGCACATATCTGTGAACTGCAGAAGGTAGTGTGAGGATTGCAGTCTGTAGATGATGACAGCTGTGAGAGTTACTAACTTCATATCCCTCATAGGACATATGGTGCAACAAACCCTGTTACAACAGTACATGTATGAGGTTATCACAGCAACATGTCAATATTGGCTCTGTGTATGTGCCTCCAGCCACAACCCTGACAACCTTTGTACATATGTCATGCAGTAAGGGGTGCAGATGTACTGTACACCATAATTAGTGACATCATATCTGATAACAAGCCAGTGAGAAATCAGACTGCTGTACATGTAATTTATAGTAGGGGTCATATTTGATGATATAACCTGGAAATTCAATGGTTGTGTGTATAGTACTGAGGTCTGTGTACTTATGGTGATTGTCAGCAATGCGTGCATTGTTAATATGTTCCTTGGCCTGTGTACAGACTGTGGTAGATGTCATTGTTCTTGGTCCTGTTCTATCTGATGTTACATGCTGCTCCACTGTATGTTACCCAATCGGCTTACATGTTTGTAGGGCCATACATGCACATGTCCCATACCACAGACAGGCAGTGGACCACACTGTGTAGTGGCCCAGTATATGTAGGGTTAGTGTGTGGGTGACACATATGAGGTTGGTGTTGAGCAGATAGTCCATATACTGTAATAATACGCTAGCATGCCATATGTAGCTGTGACTGTGTTCACATTGGTTGTGGTGATGAACTTACACACAGGTGTATGTTACTCTGTGCTGTGGCATGCCTATAGAGCCTGCTATCTATGTGCAGGTACATGTGCATTCCCCCTTAGCAAATGTAGGCTAGTGTTGAGCCGGTCTGCCTGTAGCCTGCACAGTGTTTTGTTACATGCTTAGCAGCTTAGTGCACTTACCCAGGGATATGTAATGTCCAGTTACTTGCCAGATGTACTGCTGCCGGGCCACCATAACAGTCATGTATGTCAGACAGAGCAGTGAGATGATATATGTACATATACTTATCCAGATATCTATATAGACATACAGATATACATGTCAACATACATAGATGTTCAAGGTATTTACCTTACAGATGCAAGGTGCAGGGTTTGATTCTCACAAGGGTAATTGGCTAGGCTTAAAAATGTCCCATAAGGGAAATTAGCCTAGTAATAATCTATGGAACTAGGGAACTATGAATAGATGGATATGTATATGTACATAGATATACAAACAAACACCCAGATATATACATATACAGAGCAATATATGTCTACACATATACAGATAGAGATACATATGCACATATATGTATGGATATCTACATATATTTTGACAGTAGTAGGTATATCATAATAGATATGTATGCACATATAGTTATTGGTATCTACATATATACCAACATAACTAGGCACATCTGTCTGTACACATAGGATGTGCATACACATATAGCTATATATACATATATCTATATATACATATACATATATGTATATCTATGTATACATATATCTCTATATACATATATGTATATGGGAGCGCTACAGAATCCTGAAAGCCCAAAGTCCTGAAGACCATCAGGGGTGAGCTACCTTAAGGTATATGAATGTACATTACCATACAATCAACCTTGGTTAAATGCAGGCCTACTGCCACCTGCCATACAGACTGTTCTGTTTGTCAGTGTGCTTGTGATGGTGTCAGTTGTGCCTTGTTATGAAACAGTTACATCCCAGTGTGTCAACTGAGGTCTTTACCCCCTAGGGATTGTCTACAGAGTGTAGATAGAGGCTGGTGAACTATACACCTGCATTACTTACCGTGGATTGTTTGGTATCCTGTGGCCCAGTCTGTCTTTAGTATTGTTATTACTTGAGGACCTTGGCCTAAACAGCAACATTTGTTAACTTTTCCAGACTACTGTATTAGTATAACTGTTTCACAGTTGCATTACTCAGTTTATATGGATGTCCGTGTCTAAACAGCAATATGACATGGCATATACAACTGTAATAGTACACAAATAAATCTTTCCCATTTATGCACATCTGTGTGTGGTGTTACATTCTTTGATATCTCAGTGGGTATATGTTGCAGGCAATGAATGTCATTTGTATGGATGGCTCATACAGTCTCCAGCTGGTAATGTGGTAACTGTAGGAATAGTGGCTGTTCCATATTGTGTGCACATACTACATATGTAACTTACTGTACATATCTGTGTGTGTGTATGTGTAGTTACATATATATCTATTTATATATCTATATCTATATCTATATCTATCTATATATATATATATATATATATATATATATATATATATGTATATCTGTATCTGCATATATGTGTCTGTGTATCTGTATCCTAGGGATGCCCATGTTGTGCCTGGTCCTGGTTATGGGATCTGCAACACTTGGTAGTGTATTGCAGGGGGGACGTCTTTGACTGGGGGTATACCTATTTGTACAAGAAGTATATTGTTTGGGGCCTCTCAACCCCATTAACGTTGCATGTGGACATATTATGTTTTTATTTCCCCATTGTCATCTACAGATGTATGTCCGTATATACCTGTATATATATATATATATATATATATATATATATATATATATATATATATATATATATTTCGCTATATATATATATATATATATATATATATATATATATATATATATATATATATATATATATATATATATATGCTGACATATATGTAACCTGCCATATATATTTAGATATATAGGTGAAGACATACATATCTATAGATGTAGGCATTTGCATGTATATATGTTCATATATATTTATATGTATGTATATATGTATATATATACATATATATAGATATGTTGTATCTGTTTAGATATTAATATATTTACACACACATACATCTAAATGTTGGAATACATTCTCTGTACTGTTGAATGACTGGGCTAGATGATATGTTTTTGAAAACATCACAATTATGTATATCTGACATGGCTTAGTGGTGAATCACTTTGGCTATGGTGTGCAGGGTCCTGAGTTCAAGACTTGCAGAGGTTGTTTATTTTGTTGCTGGGCAGAACACGGGCCATTGGATACAGAGTGATTATGGCACTTTAAAGCAGTTGTAAGCAGGTTTGCGTGGAGGTAAGCACTGCTAGCTTCCGGTTACAGTTTCTTATACTCAGTTAGCTTCTAATTTGCTTAACCAGTGTAGGCATTGCTTACCCCCATGCAAACAGGCTTAGACCCGCTTACTGCTGCTTAAAAGTGCTTACTCCTGCTTACCCCCGCACTAATTTCTTTAAAAGAAAAGAAACGGGTTGATAGGAAAGTGGTTAAAAATGGGCCACAAAGAGAGAAAGACAGTAGGGAAAATAGCCAGGGATGTGCAGGAAAGGTGTAGGGAAGGTCCAAAGCTGCCCATTTCTTCTACAGCAACAGCTGTGCATATACACTGAATTTGGAGGTAGATTTGGACACTCAAACCGCTGGGAGAGGGGTGAGGAGAACAATAATAAGTCGTGATGTCAATTAGAATGGATTACATGTGTCCAGTGGGCATGTGTGCAAAATGGACAACTATGTATGGTGCAAGACTTTTTGTGGGAACAGATTGCCCTTTTTTTTTTCAGGTGAGAGTGGGATGTTGGGGAAGAGTAGTAGGAATATTTTGGGAGGTAGGTTGGGTAGGTTAACAGACAAAACAAATAGGAAGCATACAGGGGCGGTATATAACACATGTGGGGGTACACACCTTGATGGGGAGGGATGTTGGGATATCGGAAGGCCACAAGCCCCCTAGTGGTAACAGTAGGAGTGATGTCTCCACCCATGGGCAGTCACCACTGCACCTTCAGAGCCCCGAAGGTGGCTGTGCTGGGGGCTGAGTTGCAGAGCCAGGCTGACTCTCTAATCGTGACATGCAGCCCTCAAGCTGGTGTAGAAGATCACCAAACTGCTCGTTGATCGCTCTATGCACTACAATCCCGACCTGGCGATGGGTGACAGGTGCCTGTTTATGCCCACTCCTGGGGGGGGCAAGCCCCATCCCCTGTGGTGGTTCCACCCGAAGGTGGTACAGGACCAACGGACAGGGAGGTTCCGGGTTGGGCCCCAGACATGCTAGTGCCCGGTGCCATGGCCAGCTGAGGTGGGACAGGTAGGTCTGCTGGGACTGGCCTTCCCAAGCATGCTATAGTGTTTAGATTTCATCATTTGTGGGTTAGTTATAGTCAACACATTCCAGGGTTAGGTATAACAACATGCATAGATATCCCCATTAACCCAGACACCAGATACAAAATAGTTCCATAGCCAACAGAACACATACATATATGGGACCACAGTGGTAATAAGAACAGCATGCAGGTACATTGATGGTTCCATGACACCAATGTTGGAATAATTCAATATAGCACATGCATGGGAACCATCAAAATATTTATCAAACAATTAGACATTATCTGAACATAGGTGTCATTACATACTGGTTGGGGTGGGTATGTTGATTATTGTTGGAGATATGGTGGGGGAGAGAAAGATGTCAATTAGCAACTAGTATATTCCTGTAGTCCTCATTACTTTCCTAGCTATTATCTGTACCTTACAAGTCTTACTACACTACCCTATAGCCTGTGGGAGGAATGTTTGTTAGCACTACCTGACTGTTGCCACACAAAGTATCAGATTACATAGTATTATGCACATACCTCTCACTCTGTTACTGTACACACTCTAGTCACAGCTTGACAACATGGGAGTGTAGACAGGACATACTTGAAATGTTACTCTCCTAACAGTTTCGGGGGTTGCTACAGTGACAGGTGTGTTCTCATGATGTTTGACAACCACTTGTATTCCCTGTTTGCTGGCTAAACATCTGGGATCATCACACAGACTTACCAGGGGGACAGGCAGCAGATATGGGCACATATACTGGACATTCTGGCCTCATCTGTACAGTTGTGGGGTATGAATCTGTATGCAGCCTAATTCCACTCCCAGGATTCAGACCATGGCTGTGTCTGCTACAACTTAAACACTGTCCATCATAGTTGTGTCTGCTATGTAGATATTGCTGTATATATCTATCTGCTTTCTGTCTTATTAATCCCCTGTGCTTTTGCATTCTGACCTTGTATTACAACACTCATATACAGATTTCCTAGACAGTTATATGTTGTTGGACAGTGTGGGTGACAGTGATGTGTAATACCTCATTATTTAGAGCAACTGCATATCATTCTTGTATTTCTGGGCACAGTGTTGGTATCTGACAGACCTGTGGGAGGAATGTTTATTAGCACTACCTGAATGTTCCCACACACAGTACCAGATTCCACATTACTATTATGCACATACATCTCACTCTGTTATTGTACACACTCTGACCACAGCTTGATAAGATGGGATATAAATGGGACATACGTGGCTTCTTAGTCACATAAGGCATTGGGGAGTTGCTAGTCTGCCAGCTTTGTTCTCATAGCTTTGTGTCAATCAGTTGTATTTCCTGTTTGCTGCCTACATGTCTGGGATCATCCCACTAATTTCCCAGGGGGACAGGTTGATAGGTAACAGATATGGGCCACTTTACTAGACATTCTGGACATATCTGTACAGTTGTGGGGTATGATTCTGTATGCAGACTACTACCACTGGCAGGATTCGAACCGTGGCTGTGTGTGCTAAAAAGCAACAGCTCACATCTCAGTTGCATGTGCTATTCGGTTTTTGTTGTCTGCATTTTTCCTGTTTACTGTCTATGTGTCTCTCAGTTGTACTAAATGGCCTCTGGGGATTACACCTGTCATATACAGGCATTTCTACACATTCAATTTATGGTGCACAGTGTGGGTAACAGTGCTTAATACTACAGTACTATTACATGATTGCATATCTACATTATTGTATGATACCAGGATATACACATTCAGTCCAGCAGTTAGGCCTGTTTTGTCAGGCTATAACACTTTTATTGACTTACAAACAATATGAGACTCTTCCTGCCATATTCTCTACTGTATGCAATAATTGCCTTGAACAATACAGGTTTTATACATGCAATTAATTTGCTACTACTTTTATTTTTATTTCCTATGACAGTAAATGCATGAGTATTACTGACCTGCCTCACGTCACAACCTCACCAGGCGACTGATGTGGGGTTCCTGGTTCGCGGCCCGCTCAATTGCAGCCGTAGGTGACATAAGAGGAATATTTAGCCATACCTATACATGATATTCCTGAGCTGGCAATTATTACACACATACTGGGATGATACTTACACACAACTGGAATATCCCCTTCTGCTCTAGTGTCTTGGAGCCTTATGCCGCTTCAGGTTGGCATAGTGGTGCCTGACTTGCTCACCAGTTCGGGGTATGCCAGTGGCACTGGTGAGGTCACGGGCGAGATGGTCCCAGGCCTCTGCCTTATATTGGGAGCCCTGGTACTGGCCCTGCAACAGTCTCTGAGCATGATCTTTAACTAGGAGTCCTGCCATGATCTTGGACTCCTGGATGCACCAGCACTGTGCCTGGAAGCACTCACCTTCTCCCCTTACTGCCATAGTGCCTGCAAGGGGAAGCTACAACCAGTTATGAGATGTATTCCCACCTCTTGGGTTTAAGTAGGGCTGATTTCCTGCACTTTTCTGTGACTGGCCAGTTTTGAAAAGGCTATGCTATGGGCAAACCTGCTTAACGAAGGTTGGCATTGTTTAAAGGGGTATAAAACTGGGCACATTGAGTTAGCTGGCCTACACATTGTTTACACCTCCTAAGCTGGCCTGTGCAATGCTTAGCATTGCTTACATTAGACTTTGCATTATATTTTTCTTTTTGGCATTGATTTCTTATTCATTACATCTTATATATCTGCCTGGTATCCATGATTAATGTGTATGTACACTCTATGGGGTCCTTGTGTGTTTTATTGGGGATTTCAACACTCTATTACAATTACACCTCACTTCTGGGCTTACTGCTGTACTCCAGTTCACATATTTATGTTATCTAGTGGGTTATGGAACATATGACTGTATACTGATTCCTGTCACAGGTTCAGTTTGGTTTTACTATGGTGAGGACTTGTTTGCTGATACCTCATTCTTCTGTATTTCTGTGATGGCTTGGTGGTTAACTACTGTGACTATGGTATATAGGTTCCTGGGTTTGAGACCTACATGTGTGTTTATTTTATTGATGGCCAGAACAAGGGCCGTTGGATACAGAGTGATTAAGGCACTTTTGAGCAGTTGTAAGCAGGTTTGCGCAATGGTAAGCACTGCTAACCTGCTGTTACATCTGCTTACAGAGAGTTAGCTTTAAAATTGCTTAACCAGTGTAGGTATTGCTTACCACCACACAAACGGGATTAAGCCCACTTACTAGTGCTTAAATATGCTTACTACTGCTTATTTGTGCTTAAACCTGCTTACTAGTGCCTTATTCATTATGACACTGACACCTCACATGTGCATTTACTGCAGTACTCCAGTTCATGAAAATATGTTATTTAGTCGGTTATGCAACATAAATATTACTCACAATGTGCTTTGCCATGGAAAATGGAATGTGTTGCAGTGGGTCTCAAACCGGGAATGCCTGCTCGTAAAGTGAATGCTCTGCCCACTACACTATTGCTATGTATATATCTGCCTTGTTATCCTCTTAAGCCGTTTAAGCTGTATTAACCGTAGCTAAGCGATGGGCACACTTGCTTACCTACGGTTAGCTTTATTCGGATTTTTAAGAAAAAAATTAAGGGTTTCTTCATTTTATTTATGTATACTGTTGCTACTATACATAAGGGGGACTGTTGGTGGGGATATGCAGTCACCTGTGAGCAGTCTTGCTCAGTTCATACCCCTTTCTGCTGTTCCTCATTGCGGGGGCATGTTTATTCTGAGAGCTCTGCTCTCAGACCCCCCCCTGCACTCTTACACAATTCGTGTATGCCTAGGAGCTCAGGCAGTGTGCCTCATTATTATGCATGGCGCACTGCCATCCTGCTCCTAAACATCTGTCTCCATGCAGGACTAAGCTAGTCCTGCACGGGGGAATAGTAAATCCAGGGGAGTGTGTTGGGAGACGAAACATTTACAAGTAGAGGCCTATGAGATGAACCATTTACAGGCTGCCTGTGTCCATTAGAGACTTAAGTGCCAAACCAGGGACGAATTTCCTGTTCCCCATTTAACTGTCCAAGTTACACTTGAATTGAGTTAGGGAGGAACTCTACTTCACATAGATGGAGAGCCTGTTCCAGAGAAGGGGTAGTCTCTGGGATACATACTTGTCTCTTCAACAGCCCCTATTTATATCATAGGCAAGGTTTAAGTCTTTAGAATGGGTAATTCTGGCACTATTTGTTTTGTGGATATGCAGGAGGTCCATTAAAGTGGGGTCTGACAATGCCCTGTATGTCAGACATAGATTTCTCCTCAACAGCCTGTAGGAAACAGAATACAAGGATAGAGCCTTGAGGCAGTCTGCATAGGACCAGAGCCGGATCCAGCAGTAGGTGACATATTCAGTCACCTAGGGCCTCTGGATGGGGGAGGAGCCCACTCTTGCCAGGAGGCTTAAATATTTCTTTTAATAATCTATTTAAAAAAAAACTTCTTACACCACTGTGGCAGTGTCTTCTCCTTTAAGGAGAACCATGTGTGCGCTACATGCATGCCACTGTGGAAGTAAAGGCATTCAACACTTGCATGCAAAATTTAAACTAAGTTGTTCTGCAAAGAGAAAAAGGTAAGCGTGTTTGTGTGTGTGTGTGTGTGTGTGTGTGTGTGTGTGTGTGTGTGTGTGTGTGTAAATTAAATTAGCTGTTCTGTTCTTATGAGAGCTAAAGAATGTTGTGTGTCGCTGTATGAGAGAAAAGGTGTGTATATGTGTGTAATTAAAATTTAAACTAGCCATTCATTGCTATGTGAGACAGAAGACGTGTGTGTGTGTGTGTGTGTGTGTGTGTGTGTGTGTGTGTGTGTGTGTGTGTGTGTGTGTCTGTTGCTGTGTGAGACAGTAGATTTGTAAATGTGTGTGTTGCTTTGTGAAAGTAGAGAGAAGGTAGGTGTGTGTGGGTGTGTATGTTTTTGACATACCTCAGTCTCAACTGTCCAGATTTAGCCCCATAGTTTTGGTCTGTATCTCATAAAGTTTATAGTTTTCTAGCAATTCATGCAGGATTGAAGTCACTAAATAAGGACATATATATGAGTTTCAGACTTCATATCCTTTAGAAAATGCATACCAACACAAATCCTGTTATTCTAACAACTAAGTTAAGAAAGAGCAATACTTAAAATCCATCTCTATTTTGGGGCCATTTTATCCCCATTATTTTAGGCTTTGTCCAGATTTCTTGCACTAAGAGGTTGAGAGGTATGTATACCTCTCAAATGACTAGATTTTTACCTCATATTTTTGGGCAATTCCCCATAATATTTGTGGTTTTCTGGTAATTCATGGAGGACTAAGTCACTACATAATTATTTATTCAAATCATAGCTAGCTACCGTCCCCCAAATCTGACTCAAGATGCCCAATCCATCTGTTTGGACCTGTTTGAATCTATCAAGATTCAACCCTTTACCCTGATCCTGGGTGACTTTATCTTCCCAAACATAGACTGGAAGAACTACTCATGCCAGAACACAAATGCCCAGAGATTCCTTTATTTTGTCAATACAAATGCATTGGAACAGCTAGTTGATACCCCCACAAGAAGTGATAATATCTTGGACCTGGTATTAGCCAGCATGAATAACCACTGCAGCATCCCTATATTGTCATAATCCCTGGTAAGATCTGACCATAAAGCGGCCACTTTCGAAGTCACCATCTCCCCCAACCCAGCTGGAATCAGACATAAAAACTTCTCCAAAGCTGATTACAGCCGATTGAGGGATGATATAAACAGCTTCACAGCCCCCTCCCCTTTGTAGGAACTGACACCAATATCCAAAACTACACCAAAGCACTGTATGAGCATTTATATAGATGCATGGAATCATGAATACCTGACAGGACTAAATCATACTCCGCAAGGAAGATTAAACCTGTCTGGTGGACATCTGCAATAAATAAACTCCATAACAAAAGGAAAAAATTGCTGTCCAAGACCAAGAAGGAGCAGGAGCCCAGTTAGAAGTAATGTCTCCTTAGCCTGAACAAGAAAATAAGAGCACTAGTGAAATCCTCTAAAGCAAACTTCAAGCCCAAAATTGGCCACATCTACTAGAAACAATCATAAGGCCTTCTTCACATATGTCTGCAACCTCAAAGGAAGCACCCAGATCTGTTCAGAACTGGTGGTCAAAGACACCACATATACAAATGCTGTAGATATAGCAAACTTGCTGGCTGACAGATGCAGTGAAAACCTTACCCCTCTGTCCCCCCATCAGTAAATCAGGACATCCCCAGTACCTGCCCCCTTCCCCTTATAGCTAGGAAACAGGTCAACACTGCTCTCTCAAAGGCAAAAAAATACAGCCTCCATGGGACCCAATAACATCCCAGGCTGCATCCTATGTGAGCTCAGGCAGGAACTTGCAGCACAACTAGGCACCCTATTCAACCTAAGCCTGAGTCCAGGCTTTGTCCCAGCTTGAGGGGAGGACAGCCAGTGTCATCCCTCTACACAAAGGTGGAGTGTCTACCAATCCGGGAAATTATAGACCCATCAGCTCAACTAGCCTGATCTTCAAGGCCATGGAACGGATTATCATGGACTTCATTAACAAGGATATTGGCAACCTCCAAACACTTGATCCCACGCAGTTTGGCTTTGTCAAGGGGAGGTCATGTCTGCTATATTTGGTTGACTTCTTTGAGACAGTCACTAAAACCATGGACGAGGGGAAGACTGTGTACACCGCCTACCTTGACCTGGCCAAAGCCTTTGATGCTATTCTGCACTCGGGCATAATAGATAAACTCTTTCAACTAGGCATCAATCCATATGTTAGAAGATGGGTAGCAAACTGGCTCACTGATAGAACCCACGTAGTCAAAATAGGGGAAGTCACCTCAAGCAGTAGACCCGTAACAAGAGGTGTATACCAGGGTTTGGTCTTGGGGCCTCTGCTATTTGGGATATACTTTTTTGAGGTGCAGGCCAAAACCAGTGGGCTAAGACTGACCACGTTTGTAGATGACTGCAAGCTGGGTGCTGTCATCAATTCCCCTAGTGATATGGAAATCCTCCAAGAGGGTCTCACTCGGACAAATGACTGGTGCCAGAAGCATGGTCTTAAGCCAAATACCAAAGAATGCATCATTTCCCCTTTGGGGAGAGTGATGTCCCTACAAATTATCACATTAATAACAATGTCCTAAGCATCAATCAGTCATGAGGGATTTGGCACCCAGGTTGATAGCAACCTGACATTTGACCACCATGTTGCTTCTGTTGTATGGAAAGTCTTCCGTTATAAGGCCATTATTGAGTACAGTGCCCCTTTCGGCATGTACCTCGCAAAGCACATGCAGCAGCTGGAGAGACCACAGAGGTTCCTCACCAGGAGAATACAGGGCCTCAAACATCTACCATATACAGAGAGGCTAAAAGCCCTATCTCTCTACTCAGTTTCATACAGACCCTTAGAGGTGACCTATGTCTGGCATACAAGGCAATCATGGACCCCACCTTGATGGGACTGCTGCATATTTGCAAGTCACCCTCCACTCGAGTAACCTGCACACGTGGCCTCACCCTGGTCTGTAACATCAACAAGACTTGTTGGCAGGACAGATTTGTGTCCCAGAGACTCCCCCATCTATGGAATAGACACCCTGTCCGCATCAAGCAAAGTACCTCTTTACCCCTTTTTAAGCGCAACCTGGATAACTGGATGGAAAACTGAAAATATACCCCTGGGATTCCACCTGTGTCCCTGCTGGACAGGAGCATCGGGTGCTGATTTATCTATACATGGGCTAAACTCTTGGCTAGGCTTATAAGGGCCTCAGGGCCAATAGCCTAGTAACCTCCTATGATCCTATATATGAGTTTCAGACTTCATATCCTTCAGAAAATACATGCCAACACAAATCCTGTTATTCTAGCAACTTTCTAAGTTAAAAAGAGCAATATTTAAAATCTTTCCCTATTTTTGGGCAATTGTATCTCCATTATTTTAGGCTTTATCCAGATTTCTTGCACTAAGAGTTTGAGAGGTATGCATTCTTCTCAACTGTCCATATTTTTACCTCATAGTTTTGGCCTATTCCTCATAAAATGTGTGGTTTTCTGGTAAATCACTGAGGATTGAAATAACTAAATAATGTCATACATTTGTATTTCAGACTTAATTTCCTTCAGAAAATGCACGCTAAGACAAATCCTGTTATTCTAGCAACTTTCTAAGTCTATAGGAGAAATATTTAAAATAAATTCCTATTTCTGGGTCTTTGCCCCCCCCCCCCATTATTTTAGGCTCTGTCCAGATATCTTGTGCTAAGAGGTTGAGAGGTATGGAGGTATGGTATGTAATGCCCTAGCTGGGGGGGGGGGCAGATTAGTCAATTAACTTGATCAGGCTTGACCCTGTAATGTGGTTACAGGAGACAAAAACCTGAATCCTCTACACCAACTACCAGACCTCTGAAGGAATTGTGAGTTTGAGTTTCATTACATTTCCAGGGAATTATGATTTTCAGTGCATTTTTAAGAGATTATGAGTTTCAGTGTATTTTCATGGAATTGTGAGTTTCAAGGGAAGAGAAGTTTACTGCTGCTCATGCTAAGTCTGTTTTCAATGTGCAACACTTTTGTTTAGCAAATTGCAATCACTGTTTGTGCTGTAGAATTTGAAAGTAGTGTTAGTAGCACAGTTGCCTTTGGTGCAGAAGGCTGTTAATTCTACTCCCACAAAATGTAGATGGAGTGCTGGTATTGCAGTGTGCTTTCAATTGCTGATTATTTGGTGAATTTTAAGGGGATAGGAGTTCTGCACTCCTGAGTGTGTCCTCCTTTGTATGAGATGCCTAGTACCTATGAACTTGTCAGTTTGTCAGTCATTCCCTATTGCAATATTGCCAGCTTATCAATTTGTCAGTCATTCATATTGCAATATTGCCAGTTTATCAATTTTTTAAATGTTGCATAGGCAATTAATTCTCCAAGGGCAATAGGCACTGAATTCGTAGATGAAATACTGAAATGTAACATTGTTTGCCAGTAGCAACCTCTTCATTAGTTTCAGATCTCTTTAATGTGGAATTATTCTTATTTTTAGTTCTGCAGACATTGAGCTTATTAACTGATATTGGTAGATTGTAATGATAAATGTCTGAGTGTCCTTTTATGGTTGAAATTGTATGAAATGGGTGGGTTTTGTCATAACTGATTTATACATTTTGTTTCATTGCTTACTGAAAAAATTTTGAAAATTACAAATTTAAAACACATTCTAACAAGTGGTACAGTATTATACAAGGAATATAATTTAATACAATCAGGAAGGTGAATCAAAGAACACGTACATGTATGCATGGCCCTAAAAATGTGTGCAAGGAGCCTATGGTTTGAAAACTTCCCAAAGATAAATGTAATCCTCCACTGGCCAGACGCATTTTCTTTTTTTAATGCCATTTCAAAGAATGTGAGTTTCAAGGGCAGAGAAGTTTACTGCTCATACTAAGTCTGTTTTCATTATGAGACTGTATTGTTTGTTTAGCAAATGGCTATTAGTGTTTGTGCTATTTTATTTCAATATCTGTAAACATTGTAGAAGTACATAAGAAATCAGTATGCACAATGGCAGGTTTGAACAGTGTTTATAGTAACTGGAGAGAAATAGCCAGGTGGTGGAACACTGGAATGGTTGGGGAGGGGGCTGCTGTGGGGGGCAAGGGGGTGCCACAGGAGGGGCTGCTCATTGGGGGCCCTGATTTATTACCATGCCTAGAGCCCCATTTGACCCTGACGTGGCTCTTCGTAGGATATGTTACTTATGCCCTGTATTCTTTTAGTGAGGAACCTCTGTGGATGTTCCAATTGTTGGATATGCCTGGTTAGGTACATACCAAAGGGGGTAGCTCACCTCAAGGCAGACAGAATTTCCCATATTCCTATTTTAAAATGCTAGAAAATCAATATAAAACAGCCTCAACCAATTTAGAAATAAATGGATGTGTCTCCAAATCCCTTTGAATAATATCAGTCACCAACAACGGCTGTTCCCTATCACCTTACCTGTTCAACATATTCCTAGAGGCACTGTTTTATTTTATTCAGAAACATCCATTTATAAAAGGAACTAAATATACGTGAATAGATACTGTGATGCCCACAAACTTGCCCAGTAATCAAGAAGCCTTGATACTCACCACTGGCAACAGAGAGGGACGTACACAATGAGAGGATGACAAGTACACACACACAGTAAAGTACAATTTCCCTTAAGAGCACACAGAGATCACAGTCAGTCTGGGGATGGTTTCTCCCTCTTTCTCCAGATCCCCAATAAGACTCTCCACTTGCACAGCTATAGGGTTGAGATTTCAGCTGAGTGGCCAAGCTAAGACCTCCAGCACCCTCTCTGTCCAAAAAATGCTTTGTGTCCATGCCCAAGTAGCGGACACACACACACATACACACACACACACACACACACACACACACACACACACACACACACACACACACACACACACTTAGAGATTTGATTGTTATACACACACAGACATACACATACACACACACACACACATACACACACACACACACACCTGGGAAAGGCTGGCATAGGTTTACTAGCTATGCCCTCTTTTGCTCAGACTATAAGGTAGTTATCACTACCACCAGCCAACTGTCTATCAGCTACTTTAAGGCCCTTAGCAAAAGGTGTCCAGTCCTACTATGTAATGTTACTATTATCCAAATGGCAGTTTTGACCAAGATAAGGCTATTTAGGAGTGGCCTGTATAGTGTCACCAAATACATAGGCAAGTACTCTAAGAGCTTAAATATGTCTCACAAACATCAATCAAAAAGATAAATTTAAATATATTTAATGATAAATAATAAAAGAATAAGACAATACTCAGTCCACAAACACAGTTACTTCAGAGTTCAGAATCACAGGAAATATTTTAAAACACTGCAAGATAGTCTCAAATAAATACAGAAAACATCTAAACTAATCTTTATTATACTCCTATCTATATCTAAGAGAGATACTATGCCCTGAATCATACTGACAAGCAAGTGTAGATGTGATGATGAGTGGATGTTTCCAGGTCAAAGACAAAATACAAAATGCCTAGTCTCTCTCTGAGAGAGTTCTTAAATCAATATCACATTTTACTGCTGGGTTAGCTTGGATGACATCACATTTTGTCACCTGCCTTCATTCCCAGGGTAAACCAGAAACTAATAGGATTTAACATCCCTTTGTGAGAGATACATATCTCTCAGATATTTGCTCAGAACTGTGTAACTGCTAGAAAGTCATAAAGCAATAAAGCACTTTACATTTTAAACCTAGTAATTACTTTTCTTTCAAGACAATAGAAACATTTCTAGCTCTAGACATTGTGTCTGCTTCTGCACTGAAACTGTTATAGCACATCGTAAAGCACTTCATTTAGGCTTATTTTCTTGAAGTTTTGTAAGTCAATCTTCTATGTTCCAGCATGTTATGCTATGGTTACATTCTTGAAGCTCAGTACATAACATATAGTTCTGTATAAAACATATCAATATTCACAAATGACACAAACTTATTTACAGAATTCCAGCTAGCTGGGCTGGCAGCATTTTGGTTTGTCACACTTCTTCCCCTCTGAAAACTCAAGCTAGTTTTTCAAGTGCCCCTTGAGAAACATTGCTTGAGAGGGTTGAGCCTATATGGGAATAACTTACCCCATTCCCTGCCCTGAGAGCCCATTTGCGTTGACATTACTAATCCCACTGTAGTGCAGCACTGTCATATGATATGCTTGCAACCCTAGGCTCCACCTTAGTAACTTGGCATTTTGCTGGCTGGCTCGATGTAGCCATATTAAGGGATTGTGGTCTGTAACTACAGCAAATTTCCTTCCATACAGATAAGGCTGAAATTTCTGCAGTGTCCACACTATGGCTAGACATTCCTTTTCTACAGCTGCATAGCATTCCTCTCTGAGTTGGAGCCTACGACTGAGATATACCACTGGGTGCTCTTTTGCTTCTGTGGAAACCTGGCTAAGTACAGCCCCCACCCCATGGTTTGAAGCATCCACCTGCACAACAAATTTTTTGCTGTAATCTGGACTGGATAACACATGGGGTCATCCCAAAGCTCCTTTAAGCTTCTATAATACCTGCTCACATGCTGAGGTCCACACTACCTTATCTGGCTTGCTTTTCCTTGTCAGGTGTATGAGGGGAGCAGCTGTGGTACTATAATTGGGGACAAACTTTCTGTAGTACCCTGCTGTCTCTATGAATGCCCTCATCTGATTTTTGGTAACAGGTTCTGGCCTGATCTTACCACTACCCACTTTATATCCCAGGTGGGAAACCTCTGCCATACCCACCTGACATTTGCTGGGCTTAATGGGCAATTCTGCTCTCTGTAGTCTGCGTGGTACTCCCTGACATGCTGAAGGTGCTCTTGCAGGAATGGCTGTAGATGGCAATATCATCTAGGTAAGCAAGGGCAAAATTTCCTGCTCCTGCTAGGATACAATCTACCAGTCTCTGGAAAATCACTAGGACATGTTTCATCCCAAAGGGCATTTTCCTGAACTCATATAAGACAAAAGGAGTCAGAAAGGCTAACCTCTCTCTAGCACTTGGAGTCAAGGGCACCTGCCAGTAATCCTTGGTAAGATCAATAGTGGTAAGATACTTAGCCCCACCCAGCTGCTCTAGGACTTCATCTGTCCCAGGCATGGCGTAAACATCTGACTTTGTGTTACTATTTAATTTCCTGTAGTTCACACAGAACCTGGTGCTGCCATCTTTCTTTGGTACCAACACCACTGGGGAGGCCCAGGGACTGCTGAATTTCCCCTAGTGCCAACATTTCTTGTATCCCCTCCTTCAGCACCTGTTTGACTCTCCCAGGAACCCTATAAGGGGCCTGCATAATCGTCCTTTGGGGTTCTGTATCCACATGGTGCTGCACCAGGTGGGTGCATCCTGGTTTCCCAGTGAACATACCCCCAGACTCCTGTAACACTGCTCGGATTTCTCGAACTTGGGTAGGGGATAGCGGCTGGGACATTGCTACCCCTTCCACTGATGTGTCATTTCAAGTCTCACTGACGAGATCAGTCACCAGATCCCCCTCAGACTCCTCCTGCCATCCACTGCAAATACTCAGCACAGGACCCTCCCTATCAGGGTAAGGTTTCATCATGTTAACATGGTACAGTTTGTGCCCCTGTCTCCAGCCTAGCAGTTCTGCCATGTAGTTAACATCACTGACCTTCCTTACCACCTTGTAGGGTCCCTCCCAAGCTGCCTGCAACTTTTTGTGTCTGACAGGAATGAGAACCATTACCTGCTGCACTTACCGAACTTTTTTCTGCTGTCGGGCTTCTGTCAGATTCCCCAAGGGCAAGCTCATGAGTTCCCCGAGCCTTGTCCTGAGGTTTAGGACATATGCCACAACAGAGTCCTTGTGGGATTTACACTTACCCTCCCACTCATCTCGAATGAAATCTAGAGGTCCCCTCATCCTATGCCCATACAGCAACTCAAAGAGTGAAAAACCTGTGGATTCCTGGGGAACCTCTGTGTAAGCAAACAGTAGATGGGGCAAATATTTGTCCCACTCCCTCTTGAACTGGTCTGCAAATGTCCATAGCATGGACTTTAGTGTAGAGTTTAACCTCTCAACAAGACCATTAGTCTGGGGATGGTAGGGGTGGTCTTTAGGTGCTTCACCCCACAGTACATCCACAGGCAAGCCAGCAGGTCTGACATGAAACTGGCACTTGTGTCAGTCAGTATTTATTTTGGAAAACCTACTGTGCTGAAAATTTCTAACAAAGCAGTTGCCACCTTTTCGGCCTCAATGGAGGACAGAGTCACTGACCTCGGGGTATCTGGTAGCATAATCTACTACCAGTAGGATGTACATTTTCCATGTATACCCTACCAGTAGGATATACAATTTCCCTGTGGAAGTTGAGGTACTCAGAAGCCCCACAATATCCATAGCTACCCTCTGAAATGGCTCCTCAATCACAGGCAAAGGTATCAAAGGAGCTTTCACCTTGTTTCATGCCTTGCCTACCTTTTGACACCACTCACAGGTCCTGCAGTACCCTGCTGCATCTCTAGAAGTCCCAGGCCAATAGAAGCTCTGCATAATACATCTCTTTGTATGTTTTATGTCCATATGACCTGCAAAGGAAACATCATGGGCTATGGCTAGAAGTGCAAGATGATAGGCTCTGGGCACTACCAAATGCTGTATTCTCTCACCCTCTAACCATCCCTCTGGGGTCCACTCTCTACACAGTAACCCTTTGTCCAATATACAGATTCCCCTTTCCATTGAGAATCAGGTGCCTCACTGGCCACCTCACTCAGACCTTGTAATATATGGTCAGAGAGCTGAGTCTGTCTCAACTTTCTCTTTGTAACCCTTCCCAGCTTCCCTTCCACAGGAAGTCTGGTATTGTCTGACAATGGTGCCTCACTGTCAGCCTGGGTACTACTACTCACCTCTGCCCTTGCAGTCACTCTGTCCAGGGGAACATCAGTACCCACAAGCAGCTGTGGCTCAGCTTCAGTCTCATGCTACAGGATAGCTCGCTCCCTGAAGTAACCACCTCAGCAGTCCTGGCTGCAAGTGTGTGGTCTGTCTGGGTCTCCCCCAGGCTAGCAGGCCCACATGCTTATTTCCAAGCCTGACTGCATGTACACATGGTACTGCATTATCAAAATCATTCCCTATCAGGACATCTGCAGGGATATCCTCAAACACACCTACTTGATGGCTTCCTTTTCCACCCTCACAGTCAAGGTAAACCCTAGCCAAAGGTATTTGGAATGGGGTCCCTCCTAAAGCTCTGACTGGAGTAGACTGCCCAAGCAAGTAGTGCTCCTCTGTAACCATTGCAGGCTTCGCAATGCTTAGGTTGGAAGCTGTGTCTCTCTTAGCCATGGCCTCTTTCCCATTCACTAAGACAGGATATAACCTCTTATGGTAGTTTGGTACCCTTGTTGTCTCGAGACAACCTACTGATGGCATTTTGTTATTCCCACTTACTGGCTCTCCACATTTTGTTCCCTACCTTGCCTCCATGGACATCTATATGCTACATGGCCCCACTGGTTTCATTTTAAACATTTAACCCTTGGTCCTGGATGTGTACTTGGCTTAGTGGCTTCCCCTGCTACTGGCGTTCTTTGTTAGGGCAGTCTTGGCTGCCCATCATGGGTTCCCTTAGACCCATGAGCAGCACAGGGTGTCCCTTTCCTGTGCAGTGATGCCCTGCTTGCTAGGTATAGGTTTCCCTTCTTCCCCAACTCATCTGCAGTAGTACATTGTCTATCAGCTAACCAGATTCAGATTTTCCTCAGGCAAAGTGCTAAGGGCCTGTCCCTTCACCAAAAGGTCTGCCAGCCCTTCAAAACTGGTGACCTGACATCCAATCACCCACCTATGAAAATAAGTGCTTAGTTCAACAACATATTCACACACACTTTCATCTGCCTTGCGTTTATGTTCACAAAACTTTTTCCTATAAGCTTCAGGTGTTAACTTAAAGCATCCTAACAAACATATTTTGACTGTATTATAATTTAGGCAGTCAGTATCAGACAGTTTAGAAATTACAATTCCAGCTTTACCATGGAGTAAGGGGGTCAGGAACCCTTCCCAGAGCCCTTGGTCAATATTATACTATTTACATACCCTTTCAAACATATGAATGAAAGTATTAAAATTATCCCCCTCTGTAAATTGTGGAAGAAATTTACTGACCTTAGTTGCTTCTGGGGTTTGGTTACTCCCTTCCCCATTACCTCCATGAATCTGACAAAGTGTCAGCATCTGCTTTTCATGTTGCCTCTGCCTCACATTCTCCTCAGCCTGCAGATGTCGCAGTTTCTCATTTTCCTCAGCCTCCAGACATTGCAGTTTCTCATTTTCCTCAGCCTCCAGACATCTTAGTCTCTCTGCTGCTTCTATTTCCAAATGTTTGGCCTCCAGCTCAAGTCTCTTTAACTCAAGACGGATTTTTAAGTCCTCTGTGGTAAGGTTGAGCTGTCCATTTCTGAGAGTTATACATCTCCAAGGCCAGTCTGATTGCCCTCCTGGTTGCTATCTTGTGATGCAGCTGTGACTAATGCTGCAATCATTTCTGCTTTAGTCTGGTTGGCATGCACTAGTTCCTCAGCCTGGCATATCTCAACCAACTGGCTTCTTGTCAGCTTGCCATGCTCCTCTGCTGACATGCTTGCCTGGTCTTCCTGACTGGCTAAGCTAACAAAAAATATATATATAAAACAGTTGTGATTTGAACTCTGTATGTTCACTGTGTGGCTGACTGAGAGAACCAACACCTTCAGTGACCACTGTACACAGGTTATAGGAATTCAATATCCACACCATTACAAGCCAATTAATATGTGATGTGGCTATCTCACAACTGTCATCCAATTAATATGTGATGTGGATATCCTGCCACTGTCACCCAATTAATATGTGACACCTCTGTACTGGCCCAGTAATTAAGGAGCCTCAATCCTCACCACTGGCAACAGTGAGGGATGTACACAATGGGAGAATGACAAGTACACACACAGTAAAGTATAATTTCCCTTAAGAGCACACAGAGATCGCAGTCAGTCTGGGGCTGGTTTCTCACTCTTTCTCCAGGTCTCCAATAAGACTCCCCACTTGCAGAGCTATAGGGTTGAGATCTCAGCTGAGTGGCCAAGCTAAGACTTCCAGTACCATCTCTGTCCAACCAGTGCTTCGTGTGTCTGCCCAAGTATCTGAAACACACATACTTTGAGATGTGATTGATATACAAACACACAACAGAGAAAAACTGGCACAGATTTACTAGCTATGCCCTCTTTTGCCCAGACTATAAGGTCATTATCACTGCCAACAGCCAGCTTTTTATCAGCTACTTTAAGGCCCTTAGCAAAGGGTGTCCAATCCTACTGTGTAATGTTACTATTATCCAAATGGTAATTTTGACCAAGAGCAAGGCTATTTAGGAGTGGCCTGTACAGTGTCACCAGATACATATGGAAGTACTCTAACAGCTTAAATATGTCTCACAAATATCAGCCACAAAGATAGGTTTAAATATATCTAATCTTCTTCTTCTTTCTGCTTTTCCCAGTTAGGGGATGCCACAGTGGATCACCTGTCTGCTCAAGATTGGCAGTGGAGTTTTATGGTGTCGATTTGCCAGCCCGGTGCCCAACCTTCCACAGAAGGCACACACATGCATGCACTCATGCCTAGGGCCAATTTATAGTGTCCAGTCCACCTACAGCATGTCTTTGGGATGTGGGAGGAAAGCAGCGCACCCAGAGGAAACCCACGCGACCACAGGGAGGACATGCAGACTCCACACAGAAGGCACCCCAGCTGAGGATCGAACCAGAGAACCTTTTGCTGTGAAGTGGCAATGCTAACTGCTGCACCACCATGGCTTCCCTGTTTAAATATATTTAATAATAAATAATAAAAGAACAAGATAATACTCAGTCCACAAACAGAGTTACTTCAGAGTTCACAATCACAGTTAATATTTCAAGACAGCATTGCAGGACAGTCTTAAATAAATACAGAAAACATCTAAACTAATCTTTATTATATTCCTGTCTATATCTAAGAGAGATACTATGCCCTGAATCTTACTTAGAAGCAAGTGCAGATGTGATGATGAGTGGATGTTTCCAGGTCAAAGACAAAATACAAAATGCCTAGTCTCTCTCTGAGATAGTTTTTAAATCAATATCACATTTTACTGCTATGTCAGCCTGGATGACGTCACTTTTTGTCACCTGCCTTCAGTTCCCAGACTAAACCAGAAACTAATAGGATATAACATCCCTGTCTGAGAAATACATATCTTTCAGATGTTTGCTCAGAACTGTGTAGCTGCTAGGAAGTCATAAAGCAAAAAAAAAATAAATCACGTTTTAAACATTGTAATTACTTTTCTTTCAAGGCAATAGAAAAACTTCTAGCTGTAGACTGTGTTTGCTTCTACATTGAAACTAACTTTTATAGCATACTGTAAAGCACTTAATTTCAACTTTTTTTCTTGAAGTTTTGTAAGTTCATCTTCTTCTGAGCATGCTGTGGTTACATTCTTGAAGCTCAGTAAATAACATACAGTTATGTATAAATCATATCAATATTCACAAATGACATAGAATTATTTACAAAATTCCATCTAGCTTGGCTGGCAGCATTTTGGTTTGTCACAGATATAAATATAGCTGGCTTTTTCTGATGACATTCTTTAGACATGGAGAACCCTAATGAATTGGTCAAACCACTGGTGTTGATAATTAACAAGTATAGCTCAGTCTCCAAATAAACCATAAACGTAGACACTTACTTGATTATTCATGTAATATGCCCCCTAGATGGATAAGCTATGGTAATGGGTATCTCAATTATGAAAAGTAGGCTTAAATATTTAGCATCATATACACATACTCATAACACAAAGTATTTCTTTAGGGAGAATGCACTAAACATTTTGAATCATCATAGGATCATAGGAGGTTACAAGGCTAATGGCTTAGGGGTCTTTATAAACCTAGCCAAGTTCAATCCTTTTCCCCCAAAAAGGCCTAGAGATATGGTTTCTGCATATAGGCAGATGTAAGTCAACATCATCTGCCTTTATTCAAGAGGGACATAGGTGAGACCCCAGGGGTGTATTTGTGGTTTCCCATCCAGTTGTCCAAGTTATGCTTAAATAGGGTCAATGAAGTGCTCTGCTTAACTTGAATTGGAAGCCTGTTAACTAGGAGAGGTGACCTCTGTGAGACACATCTGTCTCTCCAGCAAGTCCTGTTGATGTCACAGGCCAGTTTAAGGTCTCTATACTGAGTGAACTGTGAACCATTGGACTTGTGAATGTGCAGCATTTCCATAAGTGCATGATCAGAGGTTACTCTATATGCAAGGCACAGGTTACCTCTGAGCAGTCTATATGAAAAAGTGTATAGTGATAGTGATTTCAATCTGTCCACATATGACATGTGCTGAAGTCTCTGAATTTTCTTTGTGATAAATGGTGCCTGGTAAGGTACATGCCAAAGGGAGCATTGTACTCTATTATTGGTCTAATGAGGGCAGAGTATGGGGGGGGGGGGGGTTATAACTTCTTTTGATCAGGAAGCTATGCCCTTGCTTACAAGGTGAGCAATGTAGAAGACCTTCCTGACCACAGTGGAGACATGGTAATAAAAGGTAAGGTTGCTGTCAACCTGTGTGCCAAGAGCTCTCACCACTGATTTAGAGGTTAGGGCATTGTCATTAATGTGGTAATATGCTGGGACATTGCCCTTTCTGAAGGGAATGATAATGCATTTATTTGCATTGAGTTTGAGTCCATTACTTTGGCACCAACCATTAGTTTGCGTAAGTCCATCTTGTAGGATGTTTACATCATTTGGTGTCTCAATGGCTGTGCCCACTTTGCAATCATCTGCAAACTCTGACAGCCACAGACCTTTTGTTCATAGATTCATAGGTTCATAGATTAGTACTAGGCTAACTGCCCTTGTGGGGCATTTTAAGCCAAGCCAATTACCTCATGTAAAAATCAAACCCTGCACCTTGTGTTTATAAGGTAAATTCCTTAACCATTATGCCAACCTCACCTAAAATGTGGAGTTGAACCCACAACTCTGCAACATATCTGAATGCTAATCTGCTTCTTTACAGACTGAGCTACCAGCCAGCCTGTGTGGCACCACTAGTGATGGGTCTACTGCTGGAGGCGGAATCTCCTATTCTGACTGTATGTGTTCTGTCAGTGAGACAGTTTGCAACCCATCTGATGATATATGTATTAATCCCTAGCTGAGTGAGTTTTGTGATAATACCTGAGTGGGGGATTATGTCAAATGTCCTGGCTAGGTCTAGGTAGGCCATGTGCACAGATTTTCCTTCATCTAATGGTTTAGTGACATTCTCAAAGAAGTCTACCAGGTTTAACAGGCACAACCTCCCTTTAACAAAACCAAACTGGGTCAGGGTGAGCATTTGAAGGTCACTTATTTCTTTGTTTATAAGGTCCATGATGATTCTCTCCATGGACTTGCAGATAAGGGAGGTTAGGCTTATGGGTCTATAGTTCCCAGGGTCAGTAGATGCCACCCCCCCCCCTTTTTGCAAGGGGATGATGGTAGCTGTTTTCCATTCAGCAGAGACAAAACCTGTGCTTAGGCAGTGATTGAAAAAAGCACCCAGAGGTGTTTCTAACTACTGTTTTAAACCGTTCAGAACACAGCCCTGGATGTTATCCAGTCTTATAGAGGCTGTGTTTCTTGCCTTGGAGATAGCGGTTAGAACCTGCTCGTTAGAAATTCTAGGTGGGGTGCATGTGGTACGTATGCTTTGGGCTATATGTGGCTGGGACAGAGGGGGAGAAGTTTGCACTGAACTTGTCCACTAACAGATTTGCTATTTCCACAGGTTTAGTATATGTGATACCATTCACTACAAGTTCAGTGCAAGTCTATGCTTTTCCATTACAGTTTCAGATGTAGCTAAAGAATGCCTTATGGTTATCATTAGCCAGGGATGCTAATTTGGATTCATAAGAAATGAACCCAGTAAATGGAAAAAAATGCAATTTAACCTATAAGCCAGGATATCTGCTTTTTTCTGAGGTTAATATAAATAATAAGTAGTGCAGTTATTAATATCCCAAACAATATCTTTAAACACAATAATTTTGTATTGGACTTTATGTATAACTACATCAGCCCTAGGAACAGTGTACAGTATACAAAAAGTCTTTAAAACCAAGGGAGATCTAAACTTACCTAACAGTATACTTTATGACAATGTACAAATGTTAGTAAAACTGTTAAAGGGGCTGGTTACATATTATTCCCTATGAACTTAATACCAACAAAGATCACAGTTTTACAGGACAAAATTACAAAACTTTGAATCAACAATAAAGTAATCTCCCTGTCTTAAACAGCATTGTCAAGAGAAAAAATAGCATCTTGAGTACACTAATGAAATTAATAGATGTGGCCTAACTGATGAGGAGACTGCAGTATGAAAGTGAGTTCAAATTATTACAACTGCTAATTGGTGACCCCACATGGCATGGAATGCTCAGTTCCAAGCATTACAGCCTTTTCTTAAATTCAGTAGCACAGATTATCTGACTTTCTATGAGAAGCAAACACGTCAAGGCAATGACATTAATCAAAGAAGGGGGACTGAGTCCAATGGACTGAGACCTGATAATTCAAAGCACAAGGACATTTTTCAGATATCTAGAGATATCTACCACACATAACAAAATGCCAAATCTCCCATGGAAATGTTTATGAATGGCAGACTCAAAAATAGCATTGCCTGGCTATATAATGATGTTTTCTTAAGATAAAATAAATGCCCCATACAGATACCTAAACAACACAACACAGTTTTGCAGGAAACAGATGTTTGCTGGGAGAACTTTTGGGAGAAAGTGAACAAATATGTGTAATTGGTTAAATTCCCAAGCACACAATTCTTGATTAAGCAGGACTGTATAACCCTCCAGAAATAAACAGCTACATTTGGGTTACCTGACTGTCCTCTAGGATGAGATGGAGCTCAGGAGCTTGCTGTGAAACTGTATTAAAGTTAAGGAAATCTAGATCAAAATATTCATATTACGTAGTCAAGCTCAAAATAATAAATAGTATCTCCCATGGGAGTCCTGTGTTGTGAATATTAAATATAATACAATAAGTACTCGTGGTGTTGGTGATGTCTTTGTTAGTGAAATATTACATAATGAAGAAGTGGTGTAGGATGTATTGCTTAACATACAAGGAATCTTGTAATACTTCCTACAGAATGATGAGACTGACAGGATTTAGGAAGCAGCTGAAAAACATTTCCATGGATAGGGACCACCCTGTTAAAATAAATACAAAGCATTAATATAAATGCCAGAAAAATATCTCTAGCTAGGAAGCAGTTATAAGGTGATTCTCTAGCTGGATTCCACTATATTGGTTGGTCATAGTGTATAATTGTACTTTGTTTATTTGTCTAAATATATTAGTTTTAATGTATAAGTCATTAACTTTTTGATTGTTTGCTATTTTCAGCTTCTTTTCATGTTATGCTTGCATTCAAAACCCAATAAATATTTTTTTTTCAAGAAGGCTTTTGCCCAGGACATACATGAACCTGTGACCTGGTAAATGGTTATTGCATTTATCAATCATTATAAGCTTAATGTCAAATCAATAAGTAGGGCAGGTTTTGATAAGACACTGCTACATGTGACTCCAGTCTTAGCCATTCCATAACTCAAATTCGTTTTAAGAAGATTTCGGAGATTGTACTCAGTTATCATATATCTTCAATAGTCCTCAATGAAGAATGCTAATACAATAATATGCTGTGGCCACAGTTTCTCCAAATAAACACTTGTAATGACAATGGAGTTTGTTTTAAACATGCTATACAGATCAGCAAGAAAAAAATGATGACTGTATTTTGTGCTGTTGAAGTGCACCTGATCATTTATATGTAGTATAGGAGATAAATAGTAAGAACAGTTGTTTGCAGCTTAAAACTGCACTACTGAAATTGAAAAGCTGTTGAAAATATGACGGCAGTTTTAATGTTGCAACAACATAAATTCCACTTGTTATAAATAAGAAATTGGTATAGCCAGGATTATTACAGTAAGAATCAAGGGTGTTTGCTAGTTCATTATAACTATGTGTTTTCATTAATTACTTAGCAGCTTGACCTGGTACAGTAACAAGTATGAATTTGGAGTTAGGTTATAAGACACATGCCCCATTATTTTGTGCTATGGGCTAGGCTGCTTGCCAGGCTTTTTACAACAAGCCCCTGAATGTATTTCTAAAGAAAAAAATAGAACATCTGTATTCCAAAGCTTGTTGAAGCTGATGAAAACCTGGCACGATCAATAAATGGCACAGACAAGTTTAACAGATCATGACATATTTCTTTCCAAGTCCAGAAGTAATATTTAATAAATATTTAAATAAGATTGAACTCTTCCTTCTTCCAGCCTTTGCTTTTGCAGTAAATTGCACTATAGACTTAATTGTATAATAGCTTTTGTCACATTGTGGTGATGACATGATACTACTGATTTGATAACTGCTCTTTCACAGATTACCAGAATTTATTTTTCTCGTGCTTTGCAGAAAATCTGTATGCAGTGTACTAGATGACCCATAATGCTTTGCAAAACTGAATGCCAGCAGTCTGATTTCCATACTGAGCTCATACACAGAGGCTTGATCTTAGAACTTAATAGACTCACCCATAAATAGCTTGTTCTGCAGCTTTATCTGTTCCATGGGAACATCATTAACTATTGACTTCTGCAGATCCCATGGGAGTAATTCAACAAAGCTTCAGTGCTTAATAGCATTTCTGTTTGCTTACAATTAATGGCTGCTTCAGTTAGCGTCCCCCCTTTGCTTAATTGGTATCACAGCACAATCACAGTTACTGTCACCTAATGGTCTGTGGTCAAGTAATGTGTCAGATATTTCAAATATCAATACCTGCAATGTGATTGCTTCTGCAAACACTACAGTCTTGTTTACCAGAGCAACTGATCAGTATGCAGGTTGTATGTAAGGGATAGCTCCAGAATGGCAATGTTGTGTAAAATAGTTAAACTAACAGATTAACTGAATATGCCAGTGTATACAGACCTTTGTTATGCTTTACCTTACTGTGTTAATCTTCTTGCTAACCATACTGTACACAAAAAACAAAATGAAGCAGCACAAAAAGATAGAAGAATATTTTCTTTTACTGGATTCTGGTACCTCGGCCTTTGTTGCACATGGAACTAATATTTTAAATGAATAATCATTGTCTTCACTGTTCTCAGTGTTCTGTATCTTCATTGGTATGAAGTGAGACCCATTGTTACAATCTTGCTATTATAATATAGAAAAGGTAATTCTGGAACCAGTGGCTCATGCTACTTATAAAACCCAGAAGTCTGATGCTAAACCAAATTATTCTTACTTAATAGACAACTCCACCAGAAAATGAAGTAAATAAAAATAAAACATATTTCCTTATATCATGATCATCTTTATAGTAGAAATGGATTTTTCTTACTCTGAGGGTTTAGCATTTTATATTATAATTTATTATACCTCTAAATGGCAAGGTATGGTCAGCCATGTCTATCTGATTTTGTTTTACAACAAGGCTGTCTTCCTCTCATGCTCTGAGAAGAATTCAGAACGGTTGTCACACAGGGTAAGCTCGTTTACCCCTTGAGATAACTATTTCTGATTCAGAGACAAGCTCTGCCACAGTACTGTCTCCTTAGGTGATTTGTACCATAGTGAGTCATCTCTGCAGCCTACTGCAAATGTTAATTAGGCATTCTGGGGAAGCAGCCTATGCTAATTAGCCATGTTCTCCCCCATAAGTGCCTTTGGTAATGCATTTACACAGCTGAATGACTTGGCAGTGTAAGTTACCTCTGTCAGCCATGTTATGAACACAGTCAAAAGTACACTAGGAAGAAATAAGGCAAGATTTCATAGACATCCAAAATGGTACATGTGAAACCCATACCCTGGCCCAGCAGTCAAGGAACCTCAATCCTCACCACTAACAGCAGTGAGGGGCGTCTCATATAGGAGGAAAGGATAACAAATACACCACAGTAAAGTACAATTTCCCTTAAGAGCACACAGAGATCACAGTCAGTCCAGGGCTGGTCACTCCCTTGCTCTCCAGGTCCCCAATAAGACTCCCCATTGGCACAGCTACAGGGGCCAGATCTCAGCCTAGTGGGCAAGCTAAAACCTCCAGCACCCTCTTTGTCCAACCAGTGCTTCGTGTCCCTGCCCAAGTAGCTGACACACACACACACACACACACACACACACACACACACACACACACACACACACACACACACACACACACACACACACACACACACACACACACACACACTTTGAGAAGAGTTTATACAACCACACAGACACTCTTGGGGAAGGCTGGCCCCTTTTTCACAGACTATACAGTAGTACCAGCTGCCACCACCCACTAATATTTATGAGCTACTCAAGGGCCCTTAAAAGGGTGTCCAATTATTACTGTGCAATATTATTATCCAATAATCCAATTGGTAGTATAGCCCAGGGCTAACGCTATTGAAGTGGCTTTGTACAATTTTACCAAAGGCATGCAATTACTCTAAAGAGCTTAAATTATCTCTACAAAAACAGCCACAGTTGAAAGGGTTCAAAAATATTTAATACAAAAATAGTCAAAACACAAGACAATATTTTTTACTATGCAGTGCTAGTGAAAAGATCAGAGATCACAGAGAAATACTTAAAATAATTCAGTAGTGCAGTTCTGACATCACATAACACACTTAGTCTAATCTTTCTAGTTTCTAGCAATTTCTAAGAGAAAACACAAGTCTAAGATAAACTTACATATAGAGCAAGACAGTGGTGATGAGTTGGATGGTCAAGACAAAAATGATTATGCCCTCTGATTCTCTCTGTTTTTAAAATCACATTCCTGGTTCACATTACATCATTCTTCACACTTCCTTGGGTTACATTACATCATTCTTCACACTTCCCTGGGTTCCCAAGCTAACAAAAACTACATTTGCATTCTTCACCTCTGGGCAGAAACCAGAGCAATAAAGGACATTTATGCATTCAAATTCTGGCCATTAACTCTGGCCTTAAAACAATAGGCAGGATGCCTCACTCTAGACTTACTGACTCCGAGTTTTGACATCAAAGGGTCACAACATGCTTTACTTGGTCAGTAGAGTGCACTGTTGATACATTTTTTTCCAGTTCTACATGTAACACTATTTTTAACATTTAAGACAACAAGCCTGTGGTTTACATTAATATTTACAGATGACAGAATTATCTCCAAAATTCTATCTGGCTAGGCTGGAAGCCTTCACCTATCTTTACCCATTCTTCACAGTACACACAGAGACAGCAAGAGTGGCCACAGACAAAAACAAGGTACAGAGATGGTTTAAATATTTTGGTTACATATGGGCCAGTCTTGTAGTTGGCTGACATTTGGGTGAAGTTGTTCTTTAATGCATGGGAACTCTGTGGGTTCCATGTATCACTTGCCTATCTCATAGCTCTCTCCCACCTTTAAATTTCTAATATAAACTGTATGATAGCCGTATATGTAATTATCTCTGAACCTACTTATGCCCCACTTCTTAAGTACAATATTAACATTTTCTGCCCTACCCAGTTCATTCCCTTAACTCCATTTCTTTGAATTTCTAAGCAATAATCACACAATCTATCTTTCTGACAATTTAGAAGTTGATTTTAGCTAAAATTTACTGATGCCAGTTAAACCATACACACACATGTGTGTGTGTGTGTGTGTGTGTGTGTGTGTGTGTGTGTGTGTGTGTGTGTGTGTGTGTGTGTGTGTGTGTGTGTGTGTGTGTGTGTGTGTGTGTGTGTGTGTGTGTGTGTGTGTGTGTGTATATATATATATATGTGTGTGTGTGTGTGTGTGTGTGTATGTATGTATATATATATATATATATATATATATATATATATATGTGTGTGTGTGTGTGTGTGTGTGTGTGTGTGTATGTATGTACACACATGCACATTTATGACAAACTGAATGATAGTAAATTAACATAACTTGCATATTATATTTTGGATATACAACATAACAATGGATGATTTGAAATCAAACAATACAGTAAATAAATTACAGCACCAACAACTGTGTCTTCAGTCACTAATCATCCATGAACAACATAAGTGTCATAATGAATAAACTGAAATATGTACTATTTATATCAAGTGTATACACAGATTCTACCAGCCTGCCCTGTCAGTCGTCCTTATTTTGATAACATTACTTTAGCTGCCCTGGAGCATCCAACATCATGACCAATCAAGACAGCATTCTTTCTGATAACACAAAGCCTGAGTCATGGCAGAAGCTAATTTCCTTCTGTCCCATCTGGAGAGCAATTGTCTAACAGTAGATGTTTCCTTATTCAAATGCTAGCAGATGCTTTGTCCACTTGAAGATAACCTTCATGATACTATCAGAAATGTTCACAAATGTTATCAGAGAATGACTCTCTTGACAGGTTCTTTCCTTCCACAACTGTACAGAACAGGGAGAAATAGACTTCCACCAACAAGTTATTTATTTCTATCCATCAGTAATAGAGAATCATAACTTTTCTCTTTCATATCTGTTCATATTCTGGTATACCTTCAAGTATCCTCATCTTCTGCAAAGCAACACCTCATTGGTAACATGATATAATACCCCCTAGATCTTCTGAAAAAAAAAAACTCTTCTACATCTTTCCAAAAATGAATTAGTTGCTCACATGCCCCCAAAATGTGTTCCCTTGTGTACACTGACATTACAGAGTAGCACTAACAAAAGTGGGCGAGTCACAGTAAACATACATCTGTGAGGATTAAAAACAATAACAAAAACATAAGCTTCCATAACTACACAAAGCTACCACTCCATAGATCAAGTGTTTATAATACTTGTTCTCTGTCCTCTCCTCTAAAACCTTTTAAAGTTTCTGTTCCACATTCCCATATTGGCTAGAATCATGCAGGTTGGACTCCATCATGAGATCACAAAACACCCTCAATAACAAAGTTCTGCAGGAAGTTTTACCCAAGAAATAATTAGCAGTATGAATCCCCATCACATTGGTGGTGGGTCACTTCCAGTACATATCAAGAATCAGGAGATGGCAACCTGTTCTAGGAAAGAGATGGTACCAAGATCCCCACATTTCTTTTTGTTCTGAGTATATCATTGCCAGAAATTCTCTCATCAGCAAAAACTGTGGAGAAATACAGTCATACTATGATGATTACCTAACTTCCTAACATTTTATTGATTATCCCTAATGTACTTGCTTCAGTGGCAGATTAAGTATATCTTGGGCCCAATGTTGTTTTCAAACCACTGACCCCCGCCAACCCTCACCTAATGCCAGTTAACTAGGCAGTAACAAGCTTTGTCCATCATAACAGGAAAAGACAGACATATATCCTAATATGCAGAGGCGGAGTATATTGGCACCTCAGCTAGTACAACTATGAGAAAGTGATGTAACAAACACTGTACATCCAGATTATCTAAACTTCTTTCCTTGGATTGTGTAATGTATCTTAGACAAATATCTGTGTACTGTCACACAGACTGCCTTATCCATGGCCCAAGATAGCACAGCAATTATTATGAAAAGCAAGGAGGCAGCACTTTATATGAAAGAAACACTTTATTCACCTTTTTTCTTACCTCTTTAGCCCTTTCCATCAAGGTCATCAAATTCTCAACTCACTTTTCTAAATCATTCATTGCCAGTCCTGGTTTAACCACATTGCCAGCTAAGGAAAGAACAGAGTCAAAGTGAGGCATTATTCTCAGGAGGTTTGGATTTTTGTTATACCTTACCCTCAAGTCCTGCCTTCTATTCCCAAAATGCAATGCTGTTAATGTAAATTAGGCCATAGACCATCGGACAATGTTCACCCCTAGTGAGGAAGAGTTGAAGGCCTTGGTCTCCTCTGGTGGCTGCAACCATAGAAAGAAATCTCATTCCTGTCCCAGAATAGGTGAGCTGGTCAAATTGCCACTCCTTTCTACTCCCAGGCAACTCTTCATGGATTGGGCCTAGTCACCTGGTGCAGTCAGCACTCTGACTGTGTGTGTCATGCAGCCTCCTATTCCATTACGTCTCTTAAAAGGCAAGAATAGAGCATTAGTAGCACCTGTGACTCTTTAATGTTACACATCATTCTAATGTCTAACAATGACAATGACAAGCTTCCATTATTATAATTATTACAAATGCCACTGCAGCACCCCCTCTAAAGATTCTGAAAAAGTGTGAAATATATAAAAAAATTGTACAAAAATTATAACTAGATGATGTAAATATATGTGAAAAGACTGCACAAGGTATACAGTTGTTTTACTGAAAAGCTGTAGCAAAGTATAAAGTATAAAATATAAAAGAAACTTATCTGGAGGATAGTTAGTCACTCACAGATTGTTAAGTTACAGGGCTTTATATTTGTTAGCAGCTTCTTCCTATGACTGTTGCATTGCAGTAAGTAGCCGAAACCCTTCTAGAAAATGTATAACTCAAAACGTTTCTCAGTCATCAGTGTCAGTTGCATTTCATTATTTAGCCAACACATCCATAGACTTGACTCTAGCAAGTTTCAAACTCTGAAACTTCCTAATACCACATATCAGAAACATACCCACCTTAGTATCCTTCAAGTGCACCCTAAAATCTTAACTTATGCTTTACTTTGATTCACCCAACTTTCAGTAGCTTCAACAGCAAGCATCATAATGTAGATTAAAAACCAATTTCATGCTAGAATACTCACTAAATCTGACCCAGACTTGACATACATGGTATAGCCACCCAGGTCCAAGCCTTGCTAGTCTAACTAATCTCATGAGTGAAGACCACAACCACCTGTCATGGCATTCATACATGATGATGCAGTTTGCTCCTAATTCAATTATCAACTGTTATCTTCCTCCATTAAAACGTAAACAAACACCCAGTGCATCTGTGTATTACTGGTCAAATAACCTTGTTAACTGTAACTATTTAACCTGTTTTTTTTTGTCATACTTCTCATATCTTTAGTATCTGTATCTATGTTATGGCTAAAAATGGTCTTATGGACCAGTCCACCTACATAAATAAATGAATAAATACAATTATTACTACCATTATTATTATTAACATTCTCAGTTTCTCAGTGAAAACACACTTCATCCTTTTATTATGTTCAGGATAAACGCCTGCATCACTTACCTCCTCAGCAACACTGGGTATTATTAGTAGCATCCTAATACAGATGTTGCCAGCAAGCAGCACTGATGGCAGTTTCAATTTGATTGTATTCCAAAATGTCTGAACTCCATCAAGAATTTTAGTGAAAACAAGCTGCTGGGTCTGTTTCACTAGTAAACCAATTGAGTATGTTTACTTTCCCAAATTGTTTAACTCCTGCTTGGCAATTGCAAATTCTCAGAAAGGTTAGCACCATGTCACTTCCACTGAGTAGTAAAATGTACATTTCTCTGAAAGAGGATTGTCCATCCTGTAACATAGTAAAAAATATATTTAGCATTATGTTTCATTTTTATTTTAATATTGTAAATCTATCCTGATGTATCTAATAGTTTTATGTGACAAATCTCTACAGACTACCCCTATAAAAAGTTTAATGAGTGGGCTCTACACCCATCCTCTTATTCTCTCTAACAAAATCAATCGATCTAGTTTCATATTTCCAAGATATAAGATTGTTCCCAAAAACGTAATATAAGATTCAGTAAATTCAGCTAAACAACAGCCTTTGATATTGTATGACATTCAGATATTGCATGTCTTTTCTGGTAAAAATCTTTAACTCAAGTAAACTTGAAGTGAACTGGAAGATCATAAATGGTGTCAGTGTGAGCTCTACCAATTAAAAGCAGTAGAAATCAGATATCTAAGCAGTGATTTATCCTACATCCCATCAGTAGAATGGATCAATACTGCTTGATCTTTTTGGCTGGTCTGAGCATCAGAAAAAAAAATACCTCACACTACTGTGTTCCTCTGCACTGTGAGTCTGACTGCAGCTACTTACAAATCCAGAGGGTTTCTGCCATGCTAATGAATCACCGGGACAGCAATGAGCAAAAATTAGCAGGCTGCAGCTGCTTTAAAAGGGCAACTGTATGTTGTTTATTTATTTAGTTAGCATAAAGATGCATTTCTTTAGGCTAAAAATAAATAAATAAGTAACCCCTGGGAGAATAGCAACTCTGGCATGTGCTTCACATGCACAAGTAGAAGGTATCACAAATCGTACCACCTGGGCAGTGTTGTTTAATACTTTTTATTGCAACTTATTTACTTGCTAATATTGAGTGTTTGGCCATGGGAAACCCCTATAACTGTGGGTCTTGGGAGGCCACCTGAATTGTCCTTGTATAATCTACCACTGACTTGCTTCCCTTCTGACATGTCTCTTCCTTTTGATGTTCTTCTCTTTCGTGGCCTTTTGACTAAGATGAAGTGAAGTAATTGTTTTATGATTTTAATATCTGTTCTTATCACCTCACATACCTCTCAACTTCTTAGAGCAAGAAAAATGGGGAAACCTATAAATAATGGAGGGACTTTCTGGTTTATCAGTGGGAGTGGTAAGTACTAGCTAGCCTATCTTCCACAAGAAGAGTGTTTTCTAACCCCGAAATTGTAGTTTATTGGCTGTTTGGGCAGTTTTTCTATATCTTTCAATTTTCTGGTTTAAAAGCCTGTGTTTGCACTTGTTTCCCAACTTTCCTGTAACTAGTCTAGTCCAGGTACAGATTTGCTATATGCAGGACTGTTTGTAAGCTTCTGAGCCCCCTCCAAGCCTTTTTCTGTTGGAGGGAAGCCATCTAGCTTATCAGTGAGAGTGGTAAGCACTAGGTAACCTATCTACCCCAAGAGGAGTGGTTTCTGGTCCAGAGATTGTAGTTTATTGGCCATTTGGGCAGTTTTTCCATCTCTTTAAACTTTCTGGTTTAAAAGCCCACATTTGAGCTTTTCCTGCCTTTCCTGAAACCTAGTCTAGTCCAGATACAGATTAGCTGTATCCAGGACTGTTTGTAAAATTCTGAGCAGTGCCAAAGTCTGGTCTTCAATTTTTCCCTTAGATCTGCTAGTTCTCTCCTCTCCTGCACTCTTACTAGCTTATTAGTTTAGCACTCTACCAGACTTCGTGTAGCAATTATTGTAGTACACAAAAGTGCTACCAGCACTAAACGTTCTACGAGGAAACAGCTCCAGTACTTATTATTAATTTCTACCCCTCCAGCCATGTCTAAAGATCAGTTCCCTGTGCTTTCTCCTATTAATCTGGTGAACTTGAGCATCCTGAGGCAATGTAGCAACTGCCTCATGTACACTGACAACCCTCTCCTCTTACCTCCCAACACTCAGACTTGCAAGAGATGCACTTAAATATCCACACACTCTCCAGCCAAGACCGGAATAGCTGGTCAAGAGGAGAAGGTCAACACTTGCACCACACCACATGGAACACAGAGCCCTCAAGAACACATACCAGCACTGTCTTCACATAAAACCACAAACCACACACCCGCCTTCGCTGAGGCTCTCAATCAAAATCTACCCAAACAGCAGAGACCTCCAAGGCAGAAAAGCACTCGACCACCACAACACAACTAATCACAAGACACATAACTCTCCTAAACAGTGTGCCACTCAACCAAAGCCCCTAAGGCAAAACAGCATGCCCAACACACTAGTCACGGATGACTCAATAGTGAGGCACACTGATGTCCCACTCACTAGGTTGAATAAGGAGAAAGTAACAGTCAGCTGCCTGTCACGCATCACATAATGCATGCACTTGCCCCTCAACAACAGGTACAAATATGACTCTGTCATTGTACATGTGGGTGTGAATGACCTGAGACGTACCACCCTGGACTACATGAAAAGAGACATGGAGGAGCTCTCGGATTATGTAGCCCAGGCAGGTATAAACCTAGCCCTGAGCAGCACCCGACCATCACCAAGAATGATACCACAGTACAAGCAGAAAATTATTGATTTCAACAATTGGCTAGGTTTCTGGTGTCATTCTAAGGGGCTCCAATATCTGTCTGCCTGGGATGACATGATTGACAGACATCGATGCTTTGCTAAAGATGGCTTGCATCTGTCACCCCTGGGCTTCCGGATACTGGCCAAGGCTCTTGCCACCACTATAGTGCCTTTTTATGCAGTGTTCCAAAGACCAAATTACCACCGTAACAATTACAAACAAATGCAATCTGAGGGTCATGCTGCTCAATGCAAGAAGTCTAAATCTCAAAATGCACTCACTCAAAGCACTCCTTAAAATGGAGAACATTGACATTTGTACTGTAACAGAGACCTGGTTCAAGGTAGCAAAAAGACCCCCTGCACTACCAGGCTATAACTCATTCCACACCTTTTGGCCCCAGAACTTGGACCGAAGCTCCAAAGGCAGTGGTGTTTCCGTATTCATGAAGGATGCGCACACCTCCAGACTGGTAGCCCAACATAACGTATCTGAGATACTTCAGGTGCAGTAAACACTGGGTAAGACAGCTATTCAGGTTGTAGCCTGCTATAGGTCCCCAACCATGTCCCAAGACTTACACTCCATGTTCTTAAGCACCCTGGAGAATATTAGGGTCCAACCTAACACTCTCATATTGGGCGACTTCAACTACCCCTCCATTAACTGGGAAAACTACACATGTACCAATACACTTGTCCAACACTTTCTGGAATTCATTAATTCCAATGACCTGGACAAGCTCATTTTTATCCCCACTAGCGGTAGCAACATCCTTGACCTGGTCATTACTAACATGGGCAACCATTGCTCTATACCAATAGTCAACTCCTCCCTGGTTAGATTTGACCGCAAACTAATCACCTTGGAAATCCACCCCCCCCCCCTCCACAAAGGTAACCACTATGAACAACTTCTCCAAAGCTAACTCTGGACTCTAAAAACAGAGGTGGCTAACTTTACGGCACCCATGCAAATAGAGAATAGTTGCATGACCACTGAATCATACATCAGTGCACTGTATGAACACATACACAAATGCATGGATGTTGCCATACCCAGTAGAACCAAGATGCTCTCCTCAAAAAAAGGAAGCCAATCTGCTGGTCCCCTGCCATAAACAAACTCTACAACAGAAGGAGGAAACTGATGTGGAATAAGGTGAAGTCCCAAGACTGGAAAAACTCCCTTATCAGCCTCAACAAAAGGTTGAAATCCCTCATCAAATCCTCCAATGTTAGCTATGAAAACAGAATTGCAGCAGATAGTAAAGACAACCACAAGGTCTTCTATAGTTATGTAAAGAATCTCCATGGTAATATCCAGATTTGCTCTGAGCTGCTGCACATTGGTACCTCCTATACTGAGCCAACCGATATTGCCAATATACTGGCTGACAGATTCAGTGCCAGCTTTATCCCCCCCCAAAGGACCAATCACAATACCAGTAGATTGCCAGACACCCAGTATTACTGCTGCACAGGTTTCATAGTTTCATAGTTTAGTACTAGGCTATCTGAGAAGGTAGAATGTTTTTCTAACCACTTTGGCAACGTGTGAAGTCAAAGAGGTCTGTGGTCTGACTTGGGTCTTTTCGGTCTCTTCCGTTTTTCCTTCGTGGATTTTGGTTGTGGGTCTGTTTTCCCACTGTGTTTTCCAAAGGGATTTTTATATGATTTTTCACATTTTTTTGGCTAAATGCACTCAAGGACATCACCGTGAGCACCAGTTGTAGGATGTATGTGTCCGCTTTGTAGTAGTGTGTATGATGCCTTTAGTACTATGTCATTCATTTTTTGGTCATATCTATAACTTTGTTTGTTTTTACATCTGAGAGGTTATAAAAAGAAATAAATGCCGGGTCCCAGACAGTCCTCGGACAGATCCCTGTGGGACACCAATGTGTGACGTTGACTTGTCTCTCAACTATTTATCCTGGGCAACTTTTGTCCTTTAGTCTGTAACCCAACCCATTTACAGCATGGGTTTACATTTAAGCTGCTGGAGGGTATCTATATGATGCCTGAGTGGGGTATTGTGTCGTAGGGCCTTTGTGTGTAGGCCTTAGCCAAGTCCAGGTGCTACTGCCCTCATGGTTGCCCAGGTAGGCTGTTCTAGTGACTGTTTCAAAGGTCATCAAGGTTACAAAGCCTTAAGGTACCGAACTGGCTGGGGTGTTTCAATGTGGGGTCAGTCCCCAATGTCTGTGCCAGGTCCCATTGATGATTCTTTTTGGCTTTGCTTCCCACCAGGCGGTAGTTAAGGCTTGGAGAAGAGGTTGGGGATAGAGTGGGCTGACTCCCTAGGTACTTTTTTAGTCCCAGGTGTGACTGTACCAGCAGGCCAGTTTATAATAGCAAGGCTAAGGTTAAATAGCATTACTTTATTCGTCGGGCTAACGTTCTTTAGCATTTCACCCGTTCAATATGAGTTCTAAACCGTGAGATGGCCAGGATACCTGAGATTTGTGTTTGCTGGCATTTTCTCAGCTACTCAAGTGGTTTCTTTTGGGACAGGGGAGGATATTTTTTCTGTATTTCTCACCGGGATCTGTGGTCCTTCGTTGTTTGTTTGTCGTGCAGAAGCCCAGAATGTTGGCTATAGCTGTTTGAGTTGTTTCTTTACCAGGTGACATGTATATCTGAGTGGCTGTGAGGGTATCTTTTTCCTTAGAGCGTTTTTTGGGCTTAAGTTTATGGTTTTAAATGTTTACATTTTTTTCTCTCATTGTTGTACATAGTTTTCTTGTCCTTGGGTTTTCTTTTTTCTGGTGTTGCTTCCTTCTTTTGTTTTCTATGTGATGGGCTTTTGAGAAGTTTTTTGAGGTCTTTTTGCCTTTGTTTGAGCCCTTGGGTATTTATTTTCAGACAGCCGACTTTCTGGTGTGGGAGGAGAGGGATTTTGGAGGGATGGTATGAATTTGTGGACTTGGAGATGTTGGGATTGGATGAGTTGGGCATATAAACATTCAGTCAAGTGGCTCATCTCAAGGAGTTTGCTTTGGTGGCCCCATCTGAAGCTTTCACTGTGGCCTGGTGGAGGGTGATGGTGGAGTATTTAGTTTTAGTGAGAGGTCTTTTGTATGGAGGTAGTGAGGTTAAAACAGCACTGTACAAGGCCAAGAATACAGCTTCTATGGTACCTGACAATATCCTCGGCTGTGTTTGACATGAACTACAGAGTGAACTGGCACCTCACCTGTGTGCCCTGTTCAATCACAGCCTCACCGCAGACTTTGTCCCTACCGAATGGTGTACTGCTACAGTCATCCCTCACCACAAGGGAGGATTGACTACAGACCCTGGGAACTATTGCTCCATTAGCTTGATGAGTCTGATATGCAAAGCTATGGAACACATCATCATGGACCTAATAAACAAGGATATAGAGAATCTTCAAACTCTGGATCCTACACAGTTTGGTTTTGTGAAGGGTAAATCATGCCTGCTCAACTTGGTGGACTTCTTTGAGTCAGTCACCAGAGCTGTGGATGAAGACAAGGTGGTTCATACAGTCTACCTTCATCTGGCCCAGGCCTTTGATACCATTCCCCACTCAGGAATCATAGAAAAACTCACTAAGCTAGGCATCAACCCCTATATCACTAGGTGGGTTGCAAACTGGCTCACAGATAGAACCCACAATGAGAAAGTAGCTGACTCCAAGACAGACTGTTGACCAGTCACTAGTGGAATCCCAGAGAGTTTGGTCCTGGGTCCTCTCCTGTTTGGTATTTACTTCTCTGAAGTCCAGGCCAACACAAAGGGACCCTGGCTGACAAAGTTTGCAGACAATTGCAATTTGGGAATTATTATTAACTACCCAGGTGATGGTGACATCCTACAGAAAAGCCTAAATGAGACCAACAACTGGTGTCAGAACCATGGCCTTAAGCTCATTTCCAAAAAATGTGTCATCATCCCCCTTGGGAAAAACCCAGTTCCCTTGAAATACCACAGCAGTGATAGTCCACTGAATACAGAAGGTGTTATAAGAGATCTAGAAACACAGGTTGACAGCAACCTCTCTTTTGACCACCACATTGCCACTGTGGTCAGAAAGTCCTTCTACGTGGCACATCTCATCACTAAGGGTTTTGCATCCAGGAAGAAAAAGGTCATTGTCTCCCTCTATTCTTCCCTCAATAGGCCAATCATTGAGTACAATGCCCCATTTGGCATGTACCTCACTAGACACCTGCAACAACTGGAAAGGCCACAAAAGTACCTTACAAAGAGGATCCTTGGCCTTAAACACTTGTCCTATATAGACAGACTCAAAAAACTCCAACTATTTTCTGTCTCATATCGCCTACTTAGAGGCAATCTCTGCTTGACTTACTAAGCTATGTCTGACCCAGCTCTGTTAGAAATGCTACATCTAAAGAAATCCCAATCCCTCCACACCACATGCTCCAGAGACCTCAGCCTCATTACCACAATCAACAGAACATGCTTGAGGGACAGGTTCATAACCCAGAGACTGCCCATGCTATGGAATAGACTTCCCATACATGTCAAGCGGAGCACCTCACTGGCCCTCTTCAAGAGAAATCTTGATGATTGGATGGGAAATAGAAAATTCACTCCGGGGATCACTCCAGTGGCTCTACTCAACAGAGGCACTAGGAACTAAGGATGGGTGGCACGATGCCAGGGTAATCCTATGGGCTAGGCCTGTAAAGGCTCCAGGGCCATTAGCCTGGTACACCCCTATGAACCTATGAACAAAGTCCCATAAATAGGGACACATTTTAAATACTGCTCTTATAAGCTTAGAAAGTTGATGAAATAACAGGTTTTGCATTAGCATGTATTTTCTGAAGGGTATGATGTCTGAAACTTAGCTATCTATCATTCTTTTCTGACTTCAACCCTCAATGATTTGTCAGTGATTTGCCAGAAAACCACAAATTTATGACGAAACAGAAAAAATATGAGACAAATATCTGGCCATTCTGTGAAAATCTGTACAGTTGAGAGGTATACCTCAAACAGTAGTCAGCACTCAGGATTCAGCCAAATAGCTAAGCCTTTTCCAGGCATAGTCACTGTGTCCTTTTGACAGAACAACAAGACAGCTAGGTAAGTTGTCCTGGCATATTTAACCAGTTCTGGTAGACCTATCCCTCCCAGTAACAGAGGCTCACAGTAACAGTATACTCTAGTCTAGAGTAAGCTTTTCTTGAATAGTAAATACATTTCAAAACTAGGGACCTCCACTGAGCTAATGTCTGCTTAGCAAGAATGAAGCCTAAAACACAGCATACATATAGTCACTGAGGAAAGAGAGTAATCATAGCTGCCAAAGCCCAGTGCTTAAGGGGTAACAACAATTTCCTTTATATTTCCATATAGATCTTAGGCTCATTAAGCAGTATTGTAAAATAAATTACATTAATGTCACCCATGGAATGAGCAATATCTTCACCCAAATACTTGTTGAGACCTGTCCCCTTACCTAGGCAGGAATGGGTTGAGAATATGAGAGGAATGGGTGTATCTAAATGATAACACTGTTTTTATATATATTGATTTTATACCCCCACAATCTATTCAAAAGACTGTGAAAGACCCAATAAAATTAGGAGAGATTCATCAGTGCAACTCAGAGAAATTAACATATCATCAGGGAAAAAGGTGCTGTATTCTTCACAGATAATCATTCTCTCTGTGTATTTACTGTAATAGTTTCTGCTATTGGTTTAAAAGAAAAATGAAACCGGAGCAGAGATAGAGTGCACTTTTGGCTTGTATCTCATGATATTCTTGTAGGGCTAGAAATAAACTATGCAGTCTTAGCTACCAAAGTCATACTCAGACTTAGAATGACAATGATTTCTGCTTAGTTGACAGTAGGGCCAAAGCTTTACAACACCACAAATAGATCATAGAAATGTAATTTATCAAATGCCTTCCCTGCACCCAGTCTGAGGAACAACACCATAGGTTCATAGGTTCATAGGTTCATAGGTAGGTTCTAGGCTATTGGCCCTAGGGCCTATACAAGCCTAGTCAAAAAGGTACCCTGGCTTTCACCACCAAAGAAAATGATTTTCCTGTGCCCCTGTCAAGCAGAGCCACAGAAGTGATCCCCAGGGTGAATTTCCTATTACCCATCCAATCATCAAGATTTTTCTTGAAGAGTGCTAATGAGGAGTTCTGTATGACATAGATAGGTAGTCTGTTTCAGAGTATGGGAAGTCTCTGGGATAGGAATCTATCCCTCCAGCATGTTCTGTTTATTGTGGTGACAAGGTTTAGGTCCCTAGAGCATGTAGCTTGGAGGGATTGGGATTTCTTTAAGTGGAGCAAGTCCAACAGCTCTGGGTTTGACATAGCTTTGTATGTTAGGCAGAGATCGCCTCTGAGTAGGCGATATGCAACGGAGTAAAGCTGGAGTTTTTTGAGAAGGTCTGCATAGGGCATCTGTTTGAGGCCAATAATCCTCTTTGTGAGGTATTTCTGTGGCCTTTCCAGTTGTTGTAGATATCTTGTGAGGTACATACCAAAAAGGGTGTTATACTCTATAATGGGTCTAATGAGTGATGAGTAGAGGGGAACAATGACTTCTTTTTTTCTGGATGAGAAACCTTTTGTGATGAGGTGTGCCACGTAGAAGGATTTCCTGACCACTGTGGCGATGTGATTATCAAAGGAGAGACTACTGTCCACCTGTGTCCCAAGGTCTCTTATCACACTTTCGGTGTTAAGTAGACTACCACCTATGTGGTAGTTCATGGGTACAGAGTTTTTACCAAAGGGGATGACAATGCACTTTTTGGCATTGAGCTTGAGACCATGGCTTTGACACCAGGTATCTGTCTCAGTAAGGCCCTTTTGTAGGATGTCCACATCATTAGGAGTTTCAATTATGGCTCCTAGTTTGCAGTCATCTGTGAACTTAGTTAGCCAAAGACCTTCTGTGTTAGCTTGTACTTCAGAGAAGTAGATACCAAACAGGAGAGGACCCAGGACTGAACCCTGTGGTACTCCACTTGTCACTGGTCTGAAGTCTGATTTGGAGTCTGCTACTTTCACAGTGTGGGTTCTATCAGTAGGTCAGTTGGCAACACATCTTGTGACATAGGGATTTATACCTAGTTTAGTGAGTTTAACTATAATTCCAGAGTGAGGGATGGTGTTGAATGTCTTGGTGAGATCTAGATAGGCTGTGTGAACCAACTTACCCTCATATATGTCTTTGGTGACTGCTTCAAAGAAGTCTATCAGGTTTAGGAGACATGATCTGCCTTTTACAAACCCGAACTGTGTAAGGTCCAGAGTTTGGAGATCTGCAATGTCTTTGTTTATGAGTTCCATGATGATACATTCCATGGCCTTGCAGACCAGGCTCATCAGGCTAATGGGGCGGTAGTTCCCAGGGTCTGTTGTGGCTCCCCCTTTGTGGAGTGAGATAACCATCACGGTACACCATTCAATGGGCACAAAGCCTGAGGTAAGCCTATGACTGAACATGGTACTTAGGTGGGGTTCCAGTTCATTCTGTAGTTCATGTAGAAGGCAGCCTGGGATGTTGTCAGGTCCCATGGATGCTGTGTTCTTGGTTTTGGAGTGTGAGGTTTTTACCTGTGCAGCCATGACTACAGGAACTTTGCATTCTTCCGGTATAGAGATGGGCCCTTTAGGGGGTGAGAGGGGGGTAAAGTTAGCACTGAACATATCTGCCAGGATGTTGGCAATATCAGTTGGTTCTGTATATTTAGTGTCATTGTGCTGTAACTCAGAGCAGATCTGAGGGTTGCCATTGAGATTCTTGACATAGCTATAGAATGCTTTGTGGTTGTCTTTAGAATCAGTGGCGATTTTGTTTTCATAACTAGCTTTGGAGGATTTTATGAGGGATCTCAACTTCTTACTGAGGCTGACCAGGGAGTTCCTCCAATCATGGGATTTTACTCTTTCTTGCAACAGTTTCTTTCTTCTGTTTTAGAGTTTGTTTATGGCAGAAGACCACCAGATTGGCTTCCTTTTTTTTGGAGGATAGCATCTTGGTTCTGTTAGGGATAGCACAATCCATGCACTTGTGTAAGTGCTTATAAAGTGCATTTGTGTAGGATTTAGCAGTCGTACCTCTATTGTCCATCTGCATGGGTGTTGTGAAGTTTGCCACTTCTGTCTTAAGAAGTGTAAAGTTGGCTCTGGAGACATTTTTTACGGTTGTTTTCCTAATGGGGGGTGGGAGCTGGATGTGGATGTCTAGGGTGATTAGCTTGTGGTTGGATCTGACCAACAAGGAATTGACCTCTGGTGTGGAACACTAGTCACCCATGTTGAGGATGACCAGATCTAGGATATTGCTGCCCCTGGTGGCGGTGTGGATAAATTGATCCAAGGCATTGGAATTGATGAGTTCAAGAAAACGTTGAGCAAAAGAGTTGGTACATGAGTAGTTTTCCCAGTTAATGGTGGGGTAGTTGAAATCACCCATTATTAGGGTGTTGGGTTGTACCTTAATATTTTCCAGTGTATCAAGAAAAGAGGAGTGGGAATCCTGGAGCATGGTGGGGGTTCTGTAGCAAGCTACAACCTGGATTGTGGTCTTGCCCAGAATTAGTTGAACTTGGATAATCTCAGATGCATTATGCTGAGCAACTAGCTTGGAGGTGTGGATATCCTTAATGAATATGGATACGCCTCCACCTTTAGTGTTTCGATCCAGGTTAGGTGGCCAAAAGGTGTGGTATGAATTATAGCCTGTTAATGCAGGGGTGCTCTCTGGAGCTTTGAACCAGGTCTCTATCACTACACAGATGTCAATGTTCTCCATTTTAAGGAGTGCCTTGAGTGAGTGCATTTTGAGGTTTAGACTTCTAGCATTGAGTAACATTACCCACAGATTTTGCTTGCTTGTACCTGTTAGGGTGGTGAATTTGTCATTTGAACCTTACCTGAAAAAGGCACTATAGGGGTAGCAAGATCCTTTGCTAGTATCTGGAAAACCAAGGGCGACAGGTGCAGGCCATCTCTGGCAAAGCATCGTGGTCTGTCGATCATGTCATCCCAGGCAGACAGATACTGGATTCCCTTAGAATGGCACCAGAAGCTTAGCCAATTGTTGAAGTCAATCATTTTGTCCTTGTACTGTGGTATCATTCTGGGTGATGGCAGGATGCTACTCAGGGCTAGGGTCATACCTGCCTGGGCTGCAAGATTGGAGAGCTCCTCCATGTCTCTTTTCATGTAGTCCAGGAGGTACATCTCAGGTCATTCACACCAACATGGACAATGACAGAGTCATACTTGTACTTGTGGAGTGACCTGAGTGTGTGCATTATGTAGCTGATCCTGGCACCTGACAGGCAGCTGACAGTAACTTTCTCCTTATTTAGCCTGGTGAGTGGAACATCAGTGTGCCTGACTATAGCGTCACCTATGACTAGAGTGTTGGGTATGTTATGCCTTATGGGCTGTAGTTGAGTGGCACACTGAGTATGTGGGCTGTGTGTCATTTGGGTTGTGTTGGGGGGGTGGAGATTGCTTGCATTTCTGCTTTGGAGGTCTCGGTTGTTTGGGCAGATTTTTATTGAGAGCCTCCGCAAATGTAGGTGTGTGTTTTGTGCTTCTGTGTGTGTGTGTTTTGCTGGTGTAGGTTTTGAGTGACTATGTGATGAGTGTGATGCGGTGCAAGTGTTTACCTTCTCCTCTTGACTGTCTAGTTCAGTCTTTGGTGAAGAGAGCTTTGCTTCCAGTTTGGCTATATAATTGCATCTCTCACAGTTTGTAGTGTTGGGTGGTAGGAGGAGAGGGTTGTCTGTATACATGAGGCAATTGCTGCATTGCTCCAAGATGCCCAGATTCATCAGGTAGACAGGACTACCATGGTAGTATGTATAGATGCATAATCAGTGAAAAGCAAAGCTCTCCTTGCTGTGGCCCTAGTTCACTGCTGAACCAAAAAGCCAAACTGATCTGGGTGAACTACCTTATTATCAGTTTGTGTAACCTAGCCACCTAAATACTCATGCATAATTTATAATCAGTATTGAGAAGTGCAATTAGGTGGTAAGAATCCCATTAGTTCTTTGGGTTTCCCTAGTTTCAACATCAGTGAGGTGGCAGCAATCTCCCACAAAGTTGTTGGCAAGGTCCTTGTCCTTAGTTTCTTTATAGATTCATAGGTAAAACACTAGGTAATCGGTGCAGGCCATTTCGAGCCTAACCAAAAAAAAAGTGCTATTCAAAATGTTTCTTTTGCCTCAAGAATGGCAACACAACATAGACCAGACCAGGAAGGAATTTGAGGCTGCCCATCCAGTTATCTAGGTTTATCCTGAAGATAGCAAGGGTGCTACTTTGCTTGACATGTAGAGGAAATTTGTTCCAGAGGTGAGGGATACTTTGAGATATGACTCTATCATGCCAACTTGAGTTATTTATCTCCTGATGAAGGTTAACTCCTTTAATAGAGTATTTGATGTTGCATTAGTTCTGCAAAGGAATAGGAGATCAAATAGGTTAGATCTTTTATGGTACAAAAGGCTAGATATAGATCTCCACAGAGGAGTCTGTAAGAGACTGAGTACAGAAAAGGGCTGCCATTGTCTCCTGATAACTAAGATTTTAGTTATGAATCTCTGAGTTCTCTTAAGTTGTTTGATATATTTATATAAATACACGCCAAAAGGTGCATTATATTCAATAAATGGTCAGATAAGATAAGATATGGTACGATAAGAGTAAAGGGGACTTAAGACTTCTTTGGATCTAGTGGAGATGCCTTTGGAAATTAGTTGGGTCAGATAAAAGGCTTTCTGAACTACTGTGGAGACATGATGTTCAAATGATAAGGAATTATCAATAAGATTACCCAGATCCCTTACAACAGTATCTGATTGAAGGGATACATCTCCTATATTACAGCCTGAGTTAATTACAGCCTCCTGAGGGATGGTATGAACAGCTTCACAACCCCCTCCCCCTCTCTAGGAACTGGCATCAGTATCCAAACATATACCAAATTACTATACAAACATCCTTGATTGTATATATGCCACTGTATAGAAATTTTCTGTCATTCGTGGATTGTGTGTTGTCATATAAAGACATGGAACTCTGATTGTATGTATGCCTCTGTACAGAAATTCTTTTGTCATTTGTTGTATTTGTACTGTTATGTTATGGGGCTTTTCTACCCGGGCCTCCACTGTAAATGGACCTTGTTCCAGTCAGACTTTCATGGTAAACAAATGTAAAATAAATAAATGGAATCAGGAATACTTGACAGGAGTAAATCATCCACCACATGGAAGAGTAAACCTGTCTGGTGTACTTCTGCAATAAAAAAACTCTATAACAAAAGAAACAAATTGTTGTCCAGGACCAAGAGGGAGCAGGTGCCCATTTGGAAGCAATCTCTCCTCTAAACAAGCAAATAAGAGCAGTAGTGAAATCCTGCAAAACAAACTTTGAGTCCAAATTGGCCACATCTACTAGAGACAATCATAAGAACTTCTTCATATATGTTCGTAATCTCAAAGGTAGCACCCAGATCCATTCAGAACTGGTGGTCAAGGACACCACATATACAAATGCTGTAGATATAGCAAACTTGCTGGCTGACAGATTCAGGAAAAAATTTCACCACTCTGTCCCTCCCATCAGTAAATAAGGACATTCCCAGTCCTTTTCCCTTATATCTCGGGATCAGGTCATCAATGCTCTCTCAAAGGCAAAAAAAAAACAGCCTCCATGGGACTTGATAACATCCCAGGCTGCATCCTACATGAACTCAAGCAGGAACTTGCAGCACCATTAGGTGCCCTATTCAACCAAAGCCTGAGTACTGACTTTGTCCCAGCTGAGTGGACAGCCACTGTCTTCCCTTTACACAAAGGTGGAGCATCCACTGATCTGGGAAATTATAGACCCATCAGCCTAACTAGCCTGATCTGCAAGGCTATGGAAAGGATTATCATGGACCTCATTAACAAGGACATTGGCAACCTCCAAACACTTGATCCCACACAGTTTGGCTTCGTCAAGGAGAGGTTGTGTCTGTTAAATTTGGTCTACTTTTTTGAGAAAGTCACCAAAGCCATGGAAGAGGGGAAGACAGTGCACACCGCTTACCTTGAACTGGCCAAAGCTTTTGACGCTATTCCCCACTCCGGCATAATAAATAAACTGTCTCAACTAGGCATCAATCCATATGTTACCAGATGGGTAGCTAACTGGCTGACTGACAGAACCCACCTAGTTAAAATAGGGGAAGCCATCTCAAGTAGTAGCCCTGTACTGAGTGGCATACCCCAGGATTTGGTCTTGGAGCCTCTGTTATTTAGGATATATTTTTCTGAGGTGCAGGCCAAAATCAGTGGGCTATGGCTGACCAAATTTGCAAATCATTGCAAGCTGGGTGCTGCCATAAATTCCCCTAGTGACATGGACATCCCCAAAGAGGGTCTCACCCAAACAAATGGCTGGTTCCGGAAACAAGGCCTCATGCTGAATACAAAAAAAAAATGCATCATCATCCCCTTTGGGGAGAGTGATGTCCCCGCAAATTTTCACATTAATAGCAATGTCCTAAGCACGCAGTTAGTCGTGAGGGATTTGTGCAGCCAGATTGATAGCAACTTGACTTTTGACCACCATGTTGCTTCCTTTGCTTGGAAAGCTTTCTACATGGCCCACCTCATAAGTAAGGGTATCTCATCCAGGGATAAGGAGGTCATAACATCCCTGTATTCTTCCCTTATAAGGTCCATTACTGAGTACAATGCCCCATTCAGCATGTATCTTGCAAAACACATGCAGCAGCTGGAGGGATCACAGAGGTTCCTCACCAGGAGAATCCAGGGCCTCAAAAATCTACCATGCACAGATAGGCTAAAAGCCCTATTCCTCTACTCTGTTTCATACAGACTCCTCAGATGTGACCTCTGTCTGGCATACAAGGCAATCTCGGACCCCGTCTTGATGGCACTGCTGCATATCTGCAAGTCAAGCTCCACTCGAGTAACCTGCACACACAGCCTCAACCTGGTCTGTGACATCAATAAAACTTGTTGGCAGGACAGATTTGTGTCCCAGAGACTCCCCAATTTGTGGAATAGGCTCCATCTTCATGTCAAGCAGAGTACCTCTTTACCCCTTTTTAAGTTCAACCTAGATAACTGGATGGGAAATAGAAAATACATCCCTGGGATTCCACCTGTGTCCCTGCTAGTCAGGGGTATCAGGTGCTGATTTGTCTATACATGGGATAAACTCTTGGCTAGGCTTATAAGGGCCTCAGGGCTGTGTTGGAGTAATTGTGAGTCAGTTGAAGATCGAATAACAACACCCATTTTGCAGTCATCTCTAAACTTAGTTAACCATAGGCCAGAACTACTAGCCTCAAGATCTGAGAAATAGATGCCAAACAGGAGAGAGAGCAAATTTGAGCCCCATGGTACAACACTAGTAACTATTTTGCTTTCAGAAGTGGCACCTGCTACTCTAACCACATAGGTTCTGTCAGACAGACAGCTATCCATCACACAATATAAGAATTTATATTCAGATTTGCAATGTCTAGTGATAATCCTTGCATAGGGGATGGTGTCAAAGGCTTGGTCAGGTCTCGATATGCTGTATGCACTGCACAACCACAATCCACTGCTTCAGTTACTTTTTCAAGCATATTAATGAGGTTAAAGAGGTAGGATCTTAATTTGTAAGGCCAAATTGATGAGGTTCCAGGGTTGGGAGATTGTCAACGTCCAGACAAATGAAATCTAACATAATGAGCTCCATAACTTTACATATGAGGCTAATGAGACTAATGGGTCTGTAGTTACCAGGGTCCATAGTTGGGCCACCCATGTGAAATGGCATTACAGTAGGTATTTTCTAGGCTTCAAGAAAGTAATCAGTGGAGAGTCTTAGATTAAAGAGTTTAAGTAGGGGTTCAGAAAGGCCTTGGTGACTGCTAAAATATCCCAATGTATTTCTTTATCCATATCTTTATAAACACCACTCAAGCCTGGGGATTTACCCAGCTGCAATCTGACTTCATCTTGACTCATATGAACCATGAATTATTTCCTTTCCTGCTCCATAGGTCTACGTAGATGTAAACCATCCAAAAATCTATGAGTCTTATCACTCACGCTATCAGACTGTGCTCTGTAAGCACTTTGAAGGTAGGCCTGGGACCCACATAAAATATCATTTCTTCTATGAATTTGATACTTAATATAGTATTGTTAGCCAAGTTCATTCTTACTAAAAGGGCTACGTTCCTAATCCATCAGCATAACAAAACCTTATATCTTATAAATCTGTTAAAGCTACTCAAGATGATCCTTGGTCCTTCTCTGCAATAATTGAGAAACTAGTGGTCTTAAAACTTCATTGATGAGCTCAGTCACAATAATTCCCACATATCACGAAAACCCGGTAGTGTTCCATAGCAACAAGCCTTTATTCATCACAGACAAGTGATCCTCAGTAACAAAAATCAGAAGTCCATCCAAGAGAGAAAGATTCAGAAAATAAACAGGGATCAAATGGATAAAGAAGATCCACAGTGTCTCACGAAGCACAGATCCAGAAGGGGAGGTGGAAATGAATAGCAGAACTACAGTAGACATTTGCCAGGAGAGCAAGGAATAGGATAACACATATACCTACAGATATCACCAATAATATCAATAACAATAATTATTATACCAGTAATGCCAACAATAATATTGACAACAATCTGAATGTTCAGGCTGGTAATGCTGGTGATAGGAATGAACAGGTTTTTCACAACATGAGTACACCCACAGGACCAGACAGACAAATGAGGGACCGACTAATAGAGGATTGACCAATGGCATCCAGTACCCCTTAGACCCCACAGACGGACATGAGAGAACAACAGACTCCTACCCAGCCACAATACTACTCCCAGGGTTCATATCACCACAGCCTAGTACACATGGACAGGAATTATCATAACAACAATTACAACTACAACCTGAAATACAGCCCACTGAGGTTCCATAGAGAAGAAGCAAACTACCATCTGAACTCATGGAGGGAGGACCTGAACAACTGAAGGAGGAAGCAGTGGACAGGGGCAAGAGAGTTGAGGTACCTGGGGAACAACAGCTTCTACCCATCAGGGCCATGAGCCTGCAGACGGAATTACCCTCCAGGATCTCGAATCATTTGAAGAAACCACTGACAGCACTTGATGAAGAAGTGCCTGACAGAGGACTTGCATTCATACCTTCATTTATTTATTTTATTTTACATTTGTTTACTGGGATAGTCTGACTGGGTACATGCCCATTTTTAGTGGAGGCCCAGGGAGAAAAGCTCCAAAAAGACATTCAACAAACTGTTAATTTTTACAGTTTAAAACACAAAATAAAACACAAATAAAAGGATTTTTACACAGATGTAAACAAACACAAAGCAGATGCACAAACAAATTATTACATTTTTATTCAGATGGAAAATTCTAGACAGTGTTTTTAAGAATGATAGGGTACTGAATGCTTAGTAGGCTAACCTGGTAGTAGATCCAAGGAGATCATAGGATTTATAAGTTAAGAAACAATAAAGTGTAGGCAGAAGTCCTCCGTTTGCACACGAGTGATGGTTAGAGTTAGTGTGGATTAGGACAAGGATATAGCTATCATTTTTTTAAAGTACTGAATCAGACTTTTCTTGAATTGAGGTAGAGAGAATTCAGATGTAAGATTAGCAGGAAGAGAATTCCAAGTTTTGCCAACAGAGTTAGCAAATAGAGATTTACCAGCTGTGTTGTTGAGTTTGGGAGTTTGAACTAATAGTCTTTCAGATGAACAAAGTGCACTAAGGTTACTGTAGGGGGTGATGAGGTTTTTAAGTGCGGGTGTATTATCTGGTTGGTACAGGATCTAGTGTGCAACTGTTAGTTGCTTAACCTGAAGTAGGTTAGGCAGTTCAAGCCATCCTAGTAGATTTAGGTTATGACAGAGATGAGTTCAGTAAGCTGCATCGGTAGCAAATCAGCAATGTGATTGTAGCTGCAAGAAAGTTTATTAAGGTCAGTTTTGCTGAGGTTTGTAAAAAGAGGGGAAGCATAGAGGAGGGTGGAGAGTAGATGTGTACAAACAATTACAGTTCTGGCTAATGGCGTCAGGAAGGGCTTGATCCTATATAGTGAGTCAAGTTTTTTATTAACTGTTTTAATAGTTTTATTGATATGCAGATCAAACTTAAGGTTATTATCTATTATAACTCCTAACAGTTTGGTTGAGGAATCTGAGGAAATAATGGCGCCGTTGTTAGATTTTAATGTAAAGGTTATAGGGGTAGACCTGTGAATGAGGGAGAAAAGCAGCAGTTTGGTTTTATTAGGATTTAACATGAGACGATGGTTAAGGAGCCAATTTTCAACTGTGTTAAAAGTATTTTGGGATAGAATTGGCAACTCTGTAGGTGAAGCGTCGGAGCATACTAAAGTGGAGTCATCCACATATTGAATGCATGTTGTATTTGGGATGATCTTATACAAATCATTGATGAAAATGGAAAATAATATTGGACCTAGTATGGAGCCTTGGGGTATTCCGAGGGTGATGGGTAAAAGGGTGGATACTTTACTTTGCCGTAGGACAGCCTGTCATCTACCACTGAGATATGATTGAAACCATTGGATGGCCTGGACCTCTAGGGAGATGGATTTCAAAGTGTTTATGAGTATTTGGTGGTTTACCATATCAAAGGCTTTTGAAAGATCGAGAAAGATAGCAGAAGAAAGTTTATTCATAGGTTCATAAATTATAGGTTCATAGATTAGTACTAAGCTAACTGCCCTTGTGAGCCATTTTAAGCCTAGACAATTATCCCTTGTTAGACTCAAGCCCTGCACCTTGTGTTTGTAAGGCAAACACCTATTAGGCCACCCTCCCAATCCTTATTGTTTCAGTGTTGGTTAATGACATTAGAGAAGGAGAGGAGGGTTGAGGTTGTACTATGGAATAGTCTAAAGCCATGTTGGGTGTTGTCTAGAAGATTATTATGGATAAGATAGTTCAGGAGTTGATTGTGGATGCATTTTTCCATAAATTTAGCCAAGGATGACAGAATAGCTATGGGTCTATAGTTTGAAAGTTCAGTAGAGCTGCCCCCTTTATGGAGTGGGATGACATGGGATATCTTCCTGATGGAGGGAATGGACACTTCAGTTATAGTTCTATTGGTCAGGATAGTAATGGGGTATGCTATGGCATCTGCAGCTTTTTGTAGATATTTTGCAGGGAGGACATCAGCCAACAGGGTGGTAGGCTTTAGTTTTTTAAGTAATTCTCGGACCAAAGATGTGCAAACTGGCTTGAAGTTAAAGGGGAGTTGGGAGCAGGGTGTAGTGGCCTGAGAATATGGGCATCCAGGGGATAATTGGTCAGCTAGGTTCTGGATGGCTGTTGTAAAGAAGTTGTTAAAGGAATTGGCAATTTCTGATGGGGGGTTTTGGTTAGAATCCAAGGGGGTAGGAGTGGAGGACTGTCCTAGACTAAGGAGTTTGTTTATACCTACCCAATTTCTTGTCTGATGTGGTGGATTTTTTGTTTCATTTCTTAGCTGTCTGTATCTAAGTTGACCTATGGGGTTTTTTGTGGTCCTCGAAGTGGCCCAAGCCCTATTTCTAAGTAGCATTTTATGTCTGGTTTCTTTTGAAAGCTAAGGAGCAACTTTTGTTTTGGCTCTAATAGTCCGTGCTGGTGCATGGGTGTCAAGGATGGATAGGAATTTTGTATTAAGGTAATTTACTGCTTCTTCAAGTGGTAATTGTTTTAAAAACTGGCCAATTGCAAGATTTGAGTTCATTTTAGAAATTTGTGCAGTTGAAATTCTTATTGTTCCTTATAGTTTTATAAATGGACTGGTTGTGGATATCAGCGTTTTGTCTGATTAAACAGGTGAGGAGGTGATCACTTACATCATCAGACAGGGTCCCACTCTTGTATTTGAGGGGATGGGTGTTAACAAGAATCCAATCCAGAATACTTGCTTTATTGGTGGGTTTACTGATCCTAGTGGGGGAGGATATGATCTGTGAAAATCCATAAAGGTTTATCTAATGGGTGGGGGGGTTCTGAGGAACACATGTTCTAGTCTATGTTGAAGTCCCCAAGTACAACGGTTTATTGGGGGTAATTGCTGGATAACCAATGTAGGATATCTTCAAGGGTATTTATGTTATTGCCTGGGGGAATATAAGCACAGACAAGATTTATATATTTGTTCTTATTAATGTGGAGCTTATTGATAAGAATTTCAGCATTGCCAAACAGGGATGCTTGCAGGGCATTATTGGACACTTCAAGCATGGATTTGTACAGAACAGCTAACCCACCTCCCTTTCTATTGGTTTGATCAAGCATTAGGATGTTATAGCCTGGTGGAATAACTTCTTTATCTGAAATAAAATGTTTTAGACAGGGTTCAGTAAGACATAGTATGTCTGGGGAAAGAACATCTAAGAGAGCATGTAGGTGTTGAATTGTATTGTTTACACTTCTGATATTTAGGTGACTGATCAAGAGTGAGTTTGTGGGTTTGTCTAAGATTTGTGTAGTAGTGGGACAGTTAGTAAAGGACCTAGAGTCAGTGGATGAGGATGGGCCAGGATTTGGGTGGATATCTCCATCCATTGTCAAGTTACATTGTAATCTGATTGTGAGCTTCCAGATTTTAATTAATAGACTTTGATATCTTTTGGTTTTAGGGTTGGCATATCTTGTTCTAATGGGATGCTGATACCTAGTAAGTAAGGAGTTAGATGGGAGGGGATGTATTAAGTGTTCAAGCTTGTGTGGAGCTGTAAAAGTGGAGGTTTGGCCTTTTGGGTAGTGGAAACCTGGGTATGTATTATATTCATAAGCAGTAAGAAGATATGGGACAAGCAGAAAGGGTAGCAGAGAGTACAGTGGTAGTATTTTAAGTGGTTTCATTGCAAGTAACATTGGGAATATTGAGGTTGACTTGTCCCCAGTTTAAACTTTTTAAGATAGGATAGAAAAGTTAAGTACTGGAGAGCCTATTCATGACTTGGATATAGCTGATTAGTTGAAGAAAGAGGGGTGTGTGGTTGTAGTACTCGGGGTTGGCCTTGGGTGAAGTGGTGCCCTAGGCAAAAGGCCTCCACAGCACCCCACCACCACCTGGTGCCCCCATCCTAGTCTATTTACACCATCCAGTTTACTGGAAAAGTGCCCCTGTTAGAGTGGCGCCCTAGGAGGCCGCCTAGTTGGCCTATGCCTAAGGCCGGCTATGGTAGCACTATATATTTAGCACCACTGGGGGTGGGTGGAATTTGCAGGCAGGGTGGGGTGTGGAGCAAGCCCGAGTGCAGCGAGGGTGAGCGGAGCAGGGCCAAACCAGACCATGAGGTAGTAAGGGTCTGTGTATACTGTGTGAGTGCACTGGAGCTAAAAGTAGGTTCTTTCTTACTTTCTATTAGGTTCCTCTCCTCCTTTTTATAACAATTTGTCTAAAGAGTTGCATTTGTTATGTTTTATAGTTTTATGGCTATGAGAGTAAATTTCACTTTTATGCTCTGGTAAAATGTTTAGCGTTCAAGAGCTCACATGTAAAGCATTAAGCTTTCTTGAACAGTTTTCCACTGAGGTACTCTTTAAAGGGTAGTAAGGGACTTAATAAGCCAAATCAGGTAATAAAGGTTTTCTAAGATATTGATTGGAAGGGAGCTATTAGTGCTTCTGACCCAGTCCGGTTGTGTAAAATCTAAAATGGTGCCTGCCACAGGTAATATTTATTAATTTTGGGATTGGCGTAAGGTAATAAACAGGGAAGGGGGAGGGGGAAACAAGACTGTGGGCTGGGAGTTCTTTTGTACTGCTGTTAATGAGCCAAGATCCAGGCAAAGACAAGTTTGTGTTTAAGAAAAACAGTCAAAATTGACCAAGAACTGCTGTGAAGCTGTAAATCATTTCTTAATTTATCAGGTGGAAAAAACAGCATAATCTTGTATCTGTAGGCTACTGTGCTCTCAATTAAATTAAACACACACAATATTTGATCAGTTGTGGATACTATTTGCTAATAGAAGAGATTAAAAGAGATATGGAATATGAGTGTGTGTGTGTGTGTGGGGGGGGGGGGGGCTTACAAGTCCAAGCAGAGTGCTCTCCAGGGGATAATGAATATTAGTTCAAACAGGTAGACACATACACAAAGTTAAGTTTAGCTGTTTATGTTTGCAGACAGCTCAGACTCGGACTGCACTTTTCATATAACAACGTATCCACTGTTCGGGTTAAAGATAAAGGTGTTATTGCAGCAGATTACTTAGAGTGGTGTTAGGTTGGAGAGATACTGAGCTCTTCATGGGGCCTGTAGCAGGGTGGTTGTAGTTGTACCTTAGGGAATGAGTGATGAGACACAGACCATCATTGATTTAAAAATGTATGTGAGAAAGTTGAATTAGGACTTGCCTTTCATGAGAAAAATTATGTGGAGGAAGATAAATCCATCAAAGAAAAAATTAAAAGACCCAGTAGTTTTTGCCCCCCACTGCATCCTACACTTGCAGCCTTCAAGACAAAATGTTTGCTTGACATAAGAAAGGCTCTCAAAAAAACAAAAACATGTTTTATAAAATTTCAGTGGATGAGATGTTAGCACTTAAGGCTATGAGTAAAGATATAACTAGACGTGTTATGAAGGTTGACAAAGGTGGGGGCATACTGGTGACAGATACTGTCAGTTATATAATGAAAATCGAGAACATGCTGAACACACATGAGTTTTATTCTAAACATTACTTTGAGGAGGTTAGAACTGCAGATATAGAATGGAAAGATAGCTAACTACAATGCTTAATGAAAAACTTATTCATGAAAACTTTTTTGAGTATTTGAACACTCTTCACCCCAAGTTACCTTGCTTTTTCAGTTTTCCCATACCCCACAAGAACAGGGAAGATCCACCTTACAGACCTGTTATTGCAAGTGGAGGCTTCATATCAGAGGCCACTGCCATACATTTAGATTTTATTCTACAGCCTCTTGCTGAAAAGAACTGATCTTTTATTTTAGATTCACTTGATTTTTTAAGAAAAATAAAAGAAGTGTATGTGAATGAACAAAGCATATTGGTAACTATTGAGATTGAAGCCCTATACACTGTATTACCACATGTGTACTGTACTGAAGCAACTACAAGAGACTTATAGTAGAAATAACAATGCTACACAAGGGCAAACTGAATGCTTGGGAACGCTAATAAACTTGGTGCTGAATTACATTTTTTTTCAGTTTCAATGGTCAGGTTTACAGATGAGGGGATATCCATGGGTGTGGTAGCCTGGCCAATGTAGCCTTAGGCAAGTGGGAGGAGAAATTTGTACTGCAAAGTGAATAGTGGAGATGTATGACCAGCTACCTTTACTTTATTGACAATGTATTCATAGTCTGGCAAGGAGAGAAATCTAAACTCACTAAGTTTATCCATTACATCAGCAACTCCACCTCCTTCCTGAAATCTACCACTTCCATCAGCTCGGAGTCAGTGCAGTTCCTTAATATGACTGTCAGTATTGATAAAGACAGAGGAAGATTAATCAGTAACTTATACAGGAAACCAACACGAGTAAACTACTTACTTCACAAAGACAGTATGCATCCAGTAAAAATTAAGCACGATCTAATAAAATCACAAGGCTCCAGATTAGCATGTGTTACCACAGATTTGGCCCCTTTCTCAAAAATATGAATGATCTTGAAAATGATTTCTTAACCAGAGGATATGAATCAAACATATGATTCTGGATCCTATTATGAGGCCACCCTAACCCAAAAGAAGAGAAAAGTAAGGGCAGTTGCATTCTAACATATGCCTTTGATTGCAATATAATTAAAGCCATTATTAAGGAGAACTGGGCCATCCTCAATGACAATCAGCAGCTTGTAAGGGTTTTAGGAGCACAGCCTACTTTTGTATATAAAAAAACAGAAGCATACACAGCTATGTGGGAAAGAAAAAAGAAAAATAAGAAACACCAGGATGACACGAGCACTAAAATCTGTGGGCCACCTAACTGTACTTTTTGTGAGTACTTGATGGGGAGTGACTCATTTGAGTGCCCCTATCTTAAAAAGATGATGAAAACCTCAGCAGGTGGTAACTCTAATACGGAAATGTTGTATATAGGCCTATGTGTGATGACTGCCCTGCATTTTATGTGGATAAGACTATGAATAAACTGAAAAGGAGGATTTTCAGGTCATCTTTCGGACATCACACGTAAATGCCAGAGGAACGCCTTATCCAAACAAACACTTATTAGAACACCCCAGACAATCTGGTTTTAAATTTATCATTCTGGACTGTGTGGAGATGAATGAGCTTGAAGGGGATGTCAATGGTGTGCTGGAGAAAAAAAGAACTATGCTGGCAGTTGAAATTAAATGCATTCAGAAAACCAGGACTTAACTACTATTGCTCTAGTAAGAGCGTGTTGAATTTACGTAAGCTGTCACACAATCTGTAAAGTTTTTTTAGGGAATTTTTGAGGAAATATTTTTATGTACTAAAAATAAAAAAATTATGTGTAGTATGTGTATAAATGTTATATGTTTAGTTACTTTAACCTCAATTCTGCTTTGATTAGATTTAGTACACTCTTGCATCACACCAGACATTTAAACGGTAAATTCAAAACACATTTTTCATGTCACTGTTACCATGAAGTATTACCATGAAGTATTGGTATAATTCCCGATTTAGCACACTGGTGTATGCTCATACACACTCATGCCCACTTTTATACATTACTAGTTTAATTCTTCCACTATTTTTGGGTGTCTTTTTCCGGTTTTCATTTAATAAACATGTTTTGGAGCTGTAAACATGAAAACTGTCATGACAGTTTTTAACTGCAAATCACTGACATTTTTTCTGACATTTTTTCAGAGCTGTAAATAAATACATTTTTTTCTGAAATAATTTTTTTCTAAATAATATTTTTTTCTAAATATTTTTTCTGAGATATAAATAACAGTTTTAATACACACTAGTACATATTAGATATGATTAGACAGATATATATTTATATTTATAGTGTTCTAGTAAGATAATGTTTATGGTTAGATAACTATGTTTTTTCTTCTTGCATTAATCTAGTTAACTATTTTAGTTATCTACCTATGTATATGATTTTAGTTCTTGTCACAGATCTGATAAAGACTTTAATGCATTAGTTAGCTGAAAGCAATTTTAGTTAAAAGTCAGTCTTTTTATGAGTATGTTATGCTTTTCTTAATACTGGAGTTGGGAATGAATGTAGGTCGCAAATAGATAGGCAGTGTTTTCCTTAACTAGGATTTAGTTTGATCTAATCAGTAGCAGTGTGTGAGGGTGGCTACTTGCTCTTTTAAAATGCACTTCTTATGGCCCTATTTATATTGTTTCCTTGAATAGGCTGGTTTAAAATTAAAATGCATATTTTCCACACCTACTTCTAAGTGTATAAAAGCTGATATGTTTAACGTTGTAAAATACTTCTGATTTTTGTTACTGAGGATTGCTTGTCTTGGACAAATAAAAGCCTTCTACTTTGGAACACTACCTGGTTTTCATGATTTTTGGGAATTATCTACTGCCAATCATTAGTGGACCGGAGTTCCGCTGTGGCGACTCCTAACCAGGAAAAGCCGAAAGACACAACAACATTGTGATTGAGCTCATCAACGAAGTTTTAAGACCACTAGTTTCTCTGTTTTTTTTTTAATTCTGTTTCTTTTTTTTTTCCTCAACACTTGTGGTGGTGCGGTTGGAACTAGACAGATTCCTATATTTGTTTGTATTTTATACCTCTGCAATAATTGCTGAATCTATTACCTTTGTGTCTCCAATAGTTCTTTACTTATTTTTCCTCTGTCTTGTTTATGCATTTCAAGATAATGGAATCTATATTGAGCATCAGACATCTCTGTCTTCCATTTTCTGACCTCCCAGGCTGAAAAAGTCTTAACTTGATATTGATGATACAAAGAATAGATGAAAAGGGAGACCACTCTAGATTAAATTCACATATCCCACCACAACTCCTGCATCAGTGTGCCCAGCTTCAAATACCTTAATACCATATCTCTGAGATTCATAGGTTCATAGGTTGGTACTAGGCTATTGGCCCTAGGGCCTATACAAGCCTAGCCATAACAATTCCCTGGATATTTCTTCCCACAATATTTACTTCCCTGGACCCCTGTCTAGCAGGGCAACTGACATGAACCCCGGGGTGAATTTCCTATCTCCCATCCAATCGTCAAGGTTCCTTTTGAAGAGGGTCATGGAGGCGCTCTGCTTGACATGTATGGGCAGTCTATTCCTGAGTGTGGGGAGTCTCTGGGTCAGGAACCTATCCCTCCAGCATGTTTTGTTCATTGTGATGACAAGGTTTAGATCCCTGGAGCATGTGGCTCTGAGAGATTGGGATTTCTTTAAGTGGAGCATGTCCAACAGCTCAGGGTTTGACATTGCCTTGTATGTTAAGCAGAGATCACCTCTGAGTAGACGATATGCCACAGAGTATAGCTGGAGTATTTTTAGACGGTCAGTATAGGGCATCTGCTTTAGGCCTGTGATTCTTTTAGTGAGGTATTTCTGTGACCTTTCCAGCTGTTGCAGATGTCTTGTGAGGTACATACCAAATGGGGGCATTGTACTTTATAATGGTTCTAATGAGGGATGAGTACAGTGGGACAATGACCTCCTTTTTTCTGGATGAAAAGCCCTTAGTGATGAGATGTGCCACATAGAAGGATTTCCTGACTGTTATGGAGATGTGGTTATCGAAGGTGAGACCACTGTCCACTTGTGTCCCTAAGTCTCTCATCACACTTTCAGTGTTTAGTGTACTGCCACCTATGTGGCAATTCATGAGTACATGTTTTTTCCTAAAGGGGATAACTGTACATTTCTTGGCATTAAGCTTGAGCCCATGGCTCTGGCACCAAGCATCTGTTTCTGTAAGGCCCTTTTGTAGAATATCTACATCATTTGGGGATTCAGTAATGGCTCCCAGTTTGCAGTCATCTGCGAACTTTGTTAGCCAGAGTCCCTTAGTTTTGGCCTGTACTTCAGAGAAGTAGATGCCAAACAAGAGCAGTCCCAGGACTGAACCCTGAGGTACTCCACTTGTCACTTGTCACTTGTCTGGAGCTGGATTTGGAGGGAGCTACTTTTACAGTCTGGGTTCTGCCAGTAAGCCAGTTGGCAACCCATTGAGTGTCGTAGGGATTTATGCCCAGCTTAGTAAGTTTATCTATGATTCCAGAGTGGGGGATGGTGTCGAAGGCCTTAGTGAGGTCCAGACAGGCTGTGTGGACCACCTTACCCTCGTCTACAGCTCTGGAGACTAATTCAAAGAAGTCAGTCAGGTTCAGGAGACAAGATTGGCCCTTCACAAACCCAAACTGGCTGGGGTCCAGTGTTTGAAGGTTGCCAGTGTCTTTGTTTATAAGTTCCATGATAATGCGTTCCATGCCCTTGCAGATCAGGCTCGTCAGACTGATGGGACGGTAGTTCCCGGGATCCAAGGTGGATCCCCCCTTGTGGAGTGGGATAACTGTAGCTGTGCGCCACTTAGTAGGCACGAAGCCTGAGGTGAGGCTATGATTAAACATGACACTTAGGTGAGGTGCCAGTTCATTTTGTAGTTCATATAGTACACAGCCCGGGATGTCATCTGGTCCCATGGATGTTGTATTCTTAGCTTTGGAGAGTGCGGTTTCTACCTGTGTGGCCGTGATTACCAGAATTTGGCAATTTTTTGGTATTGAGATGGGCCCTTTAGGGGGTGTGGGGGGGTGAAGTTGGCACTAAATTGATCTTCCAGGATATTGTCAATATCCGTGGGATCAGTATATTTAATGTCATTTTGTTGTAGCTCAGAGCAGATCTGAGCATTGCCATTTAAATTATTGACATAACTATAGAATGCCTTGTGGTTATCTTTGGAATATTTGGCAATTTTATTTTCGTAACTAGCTTTGGAGGATTTTATGAGGGATCTCAGCTTCTTACTGAGGCAGGTAAGGGAGTTTTTTGCATCCTGAGATTTTCCTCTTTTCTGCAACAGCTTCTTCCTTCTGTTTTATAGTTTGTTTATGGCAGGGGACCACCAGATGGCTTCCTTTTTTTGGAGGAGACCATCTTGGTTCTATTTGGCATGGCACGATTCATGCACGTGTGGATGTGCTCGTATAGTGCCTTAGTGTAGGATTCAGCAGTTGAACTTTCAGATCTCGTCTACATGGGTGTCATGAAGTTTGTCACTTCTGACTTGAGTAGCATGAAGTTGGCTTTGGAGAAGTTTTTTACGGTGGTTTCCTTACTGGGGGGTGGGATGTGGATGTTGAGGGTGATTTGCTTATGGTCCGACCTGACCAATGAGGGGGTGACCACTGGTGTGGAGTATCTATCTCCTATGTTGGTAATGACCAGGTCTAGGATATTGGAGTCCCTGGTGGGACAATGGATTAGTTGATCCAGGGCACTGGAATTTATGAATTCCAAGAACCATTAGGAAAAGGTGTTGGTATCCGAGTAGTTTTCCCAGTTAATGGTAGGGTAGTTGAAATCACCCAGTGTTAGGGTGTTTGGTTGTATCTTAATAATTTCCAGTATATTTAGAAAGGTGTAGTGAGAATCTTGGGGCATGGTGGATCTGTAGCAAGCTACAATTTGGATTGCAGTCTTACCTAGTGTTAGTTGCACCTGGAGAATTTCAGATGCATTGTGTTGGGCAACTAGCCTGGGGGTGTGAATATCCTAGGTGAATATGGATACTCCTCTACCTTTAGTATTTCGGTCATGGTTTGGTGGCCGAAAAGTGTGGTAAGAGTTGTAACCTGGTATTGCAAGGGTACTCTCTGGAGCCTTGAACCAGGTCTCAGTTACTGCACAGATATCAATGTTTTCAATTTTTAGGAGTGCCTCAAGAGAGTGCATTTTGAGGTTTAGACTTCTAACATTGAGTAGCATTGCCTTCAGATTTTGCATGCTTGTATCTGTTACAGTGGTGGTTTTGTCCATTGAACCTTACTTAAAAAAGGCACTATAGGGGTGGCAAGAGCTTTAGCAAGTAACCTGAATCCCAGGGGTGACAGGTGCAGACCATCTCTGGCAAAGCATTGTGATTTGTTGATCATGTTTTCCCAGGCAGACAGATACTGGATCCCCTTTGAATGACACCAGAAGCTTAGCCAACTGTTGAAGTCAATCATTTTGTCCTTATACTGTGGTATCATTCTGGGTGAAGGCAAGATGCTACTCAAGGCTAGGGTCATACCTGCCTGGGCCACATAATCTGAGAGCTCTTCCATGTCTCTTTTCATGTAGTCCAGGGAGGTACGTCTCAAGTCATTCACTCCAACATGGACAACGACAGAGTCATATTTGTACTTGTTGTGGAGTGAATTGAGTGCATGCGTTATGTGGCTGATCCTGGCACTCGACAGGCAGCTAACTGTAATTTTCTCCTTGTTCAGCCTGGTGAGTGGGACATCACTATGCCTGACTATAGCGTCACCTATGACTAATGTGTTGGGTACATTGTCTTGCTTTAGGGGCTGTTGTTGTGTGGCATGTGTGTAGTAGAAGCTAATCTCTAGCAGCCAGCCTAAGTAGCACAGGTCAGTGCAGGACTTCCCAACCTTCCACCCACCTCAAAAGAGATTCTAACCAACATATCCTATTTATTACTTAATATATCTTTACAACATCAGAGTAATGTATGAAAAATAAAGGCATTTGTCCCCAAAAATAAAATCCGCAAACACCAATGATAACTTAGAAAATATCCCTGCAAGCAATTTCACCAAAGCTGAAACCCGGGGTTTCTTTGCCACTGAATTGCTATCAAAATTAATTAGACAATTAATATCACCCCCCCAACAACAGCATCCTTCAGGTCAGCCATGGTTTCATTTCCTTTGGTGTTGAGCAAGGTGGAGAACAAATTTAGTCAACTGTAATAGGTGAATTTGTCCATCATCCCTTGAAACTTGATAACCTTCCTGCATCTTCACACCAAGTATCCTTAATTTCCACATTTAACCCACTTCTAACTAAAAGCACCATGCCCCTTTGTTGTTGGTGAGATGAGAGTCAATAGAAATAATCTTAAAAAAAAACATATTTCCCAAAGTTTACATGTTTCTTTAGTTTTAGGTGCAACTCCTGCAATAACAGAATATTGGCTTTCCATTTCTGTGTAGAGCATTGTTAAGTGGAGAAAAACAGAATTACATTACTTCAAGCAAGCTAGGCCAAAATATATTTGTGTTCTGTGAGAATTATTTTAAATTTTGCTTCTCAGTAAGCTAGGCCAGAAGACAGATTTGTGTTCTGTGAGAATTGATTCAGACATAATTGTATTGCAGGTATAGATAAGAAATCACAGCTATTTGTTCTGTTACAAACAAAAGAAATTTCCAGAACATTGCTTGACTAGGAGAAGAGGTGGAAACAAGCAGACAGTCTATCACTGTGTTTCATCCTTGGTTATAACAAATGATGTATGAAAAGGACACTGTTTTAAATGAAAAGAAAACTACAGAGTATTACAACATGAGATCATGACAAACATGTTTGGAAGTAAAGAGAATCTTATTCTTGTTTCTCCTCTCTGTCCTTCATGATACTGACTGGCACCCCAGTTCCTGCTCATGCTATACCATCTCCTTACCACTTCCCAGACATTCAGTTAAGTGTTGCTGGGTGCCAGTCATGGAGATAAGCATTTGGGATTTTGGCATGTCAGTTATGTCCATCTGGGGGGGATTTTTTTACTTATGAACTACACCATTTTCCCCCCTCTTCTGTGGACCTAATGGTATGCCTGGATGTCGGGCATGCAATGGAGACATGAATCATATCATCTCACCTCCGTAGCACCTCAGCCATGTCTCCACCCTGTTCCCCTCTTTAGGCACGCCAACCAATGTGCCTTTCCCAGCCTCCACAAGGGATCGACATGGTAGATACTCATAGATCCACCCACCTACCCGGAATAATAACACCCATCCCTTCCTACTGCACACAACAGTCAACTAAGCCATTAATTGAACCTGGGTCACCTAGGTCATAGTCAGAGCTTTATCTCTATATGTCACCAGGGCAGCATGGAATCTAAGTGATGAAAAGAAGAATTACCGCATAATCTAATTGTCAGTTACAAGCTGTGAAATGTGATTGGAAAAATATTCCAGAAGGTACTGTCTAAGCTCAGAATACCTTGATTTGTGTATATATAGTTAGTCATTTAATCTGCCATGGTAGACTTTGTTTTGAATTGCTTTTGTGATGTTTCAATAAGCTGTTAATTCTCTTCTGGAAAAATAAACTTGTTGCTGCCAATATTTTATGTTTTAGTGAAATATTTTATGTTTTAGTGAATTGACTTTGAGATAGGCAATGCTATGGATATTTACAGACATAATACCTTACTCCTCTTAACTGGACTATACTGTCCATTAACATTGACTGAACACAACAATAAGATCATTCAGGTGACCCTTAATTCTTACAAAGTTAGATACCAGTTATTCAGATACAAATCCAAACTAATATATATATATATATATATATATATATATATATATATATATATGTGTGTGTGTGTGTGTGTGTGTGTATATATGTGTGTGTGTGTGTGTGTGTGTGTGTGTGTGTGTGTATGATTATTCCCCTTACAGATAGTATGTATTCCACTCAACTAAGGATACTCAAATGGTATGCATAGTATGCATACCATCTAAATATCGGGATACTCCTCCCTGAAAAAATACATAAGTGCAACTACTAGGTAGGCTCAATAACTACCTAAAAGGCAACTACCTTAAACAAAACACTGTCCTTCCAGATAGACTGTATACAATTACTAAACATTCATGATTGGTACTCTCCCTACCTCATGGAAGCCCATAGCTCCACAAACATAACAGGTCCTACAGAAACCTGCCCTGAAGTTCTGAAGGAGCATCATCCCTTCAGATGGTAACCAACTTGCAATTACCAAATTACTCTTTTAACCAATAGATACTTTTAAGCAAACCCCACAAAATAATTAAAGAAACATAACGGAAATTACCCCAACTTCCACTTGAAATATAAATGATCCACTGTATGGCAAAGCACAATTAATTTCCTACTAGAAGACTTTAGCTTACTGCACAATGCTTATAGTGTTAACACTTGTAAAGTAACATGTTATCTGAGCTCTAAGGCTGTGAACCAGACCCTAACTTCCACTGTCACTTCAGCTGGCTGCAAACGTTATGTACTGCTAGGTATTAGGAAGATGATGAATGACAGAGAAATTAATTATAATATTGAAAAGTATTCAAAACAGAACATCCTGTCTCCATTTCACATCCATGCAAACTGCAACAATCAGCACATAAAGTAATCAAATAGCCTTTAATCTGCACTTAAAACACAACCCTAGATGGGTGGGGCAATATCCCTTCCGCATATACTATCGTCCCTCCAACCAAACACCCAACCTCTTAGACCATCAATACTCTACACAGCTGCCTATATGGGGAAGATGAAAATGGAGAAGTAAAGGGGGGAAGACAGGTGAGAAATCCAGTAAAAAGGAGAAAACAATATATTTATATACATGACTGTTGAAAGACCCATTCCATATCTACAAAACCATGCAATCATCTGACTGCCATATGTCTTTCAACTAAATATGGAATTGACCCACAGAGCTGTCAGATGACCAGACCAGTATATTCCTTTAATGCAAGCTCACTCACTTATTCCACTCACATTAGACTAAGGCTTTTTCATCACTGTCTGGCTTGTAGGTGTTGATGGAGCAGAATGTGCACATGTTTTCTTCTGGCCAGGACTGACCTCTACCTCCATAGCCTCCAAAAACCATACCCAGATGCTCCACATCCTCTCTTACTGAGCTCAGATATTTTACGGTGGCCCACGCTTTATTCAGCATAACACTCTGGCTGTAGTGGTAATGAAGTCCCACTTTCAGACCCCCTTTTTCCAGAAGCAATAATTCTAGCTACAACTTATTTCTCTACTTTATAACAACTTTTAAATAATCATGATCAAAAGTTATTTTTGCCCCATTACAATATAGCAGATTAGTTAGCTGGAAAACTCATGATACTGACTCTTTCTTTTCCAGAAAAGAAACTTTAATATCGTTAAGTCGAAGCCACGACCTAGCTCAACTGATTTAGCTACTAAAGAACAATGGGCCCACTGAATTTGCAAAGTACCAATGATTTTCCTTTGAAGTTCTGGTAACCAGTTCTGCGGGAAGATTAGAGTGTTGGCCCCAGTTTTTGAAGTCATCTGCTTTCACAAGTATGGGTTTCATCTACTTCAATACATATTCAGGTAACATCTCCACCTCCTGAATCCTCCAGTCTTGCCCTGTCAGAGAAATTTTCATTTGAATGGGCCTTTCATCAAGTGTCAGTATCTTTTTAGAGAGTTACTTGAATTGCAGATAGCAGATTTCTTTGAATTCAAGAAGTATGTTCAAGATTTAAGCATCAGTAAACACTCCTTCCAGGACATGGTGCTTATACTGAAAAGTACAATAACATAGCAAGTCTATTACACTGAAATGTGCAAACAGAACAGCATACAGGTAACTGAGCTGCATGAACCACAGAGAATTGCTGAAAATGAAAAAGTTCTGTACACTTCTTTATTTACTGATTTATTTCACCTTCACATACTTCCTTCCTTATTATAATGTGACAGCTTTTTCCATGTTCTCTGTTTCTGCAACCCAACAATATCATTTGTCACCGTGTTTCACAGCAGACCAAAGAATAACACCTTGTAATCCCAGATATCTTTTCCTTTGGCATATACCAGCATTATTTTGCTGGCACAATTAGCATCACTATTGGCCAGCATTCTGAGTTCTTCATTTTCCACCAAAATCAATTGATTAGAAGCAAGGCAATGATGTGCCCTCTTTCAGGTTAGGACCCTCACACTCTCCATGTATCCAGGTTCCAAGAGAGATTCCATAATTTTCCTCTTCTCTCTTAATCCAGATGTGAGCAGCTTTGAGTTGTGGGAGGATTAACATATCCCAGGGTGTGTTCTTCCACTACTTTGGCTACCCATGGTCTTGCTTTTGGGCTTCTTATCATCTTTCTTTCCATTGGTGGTGCTGCAGTAGCGTTGTTGCCTCCCAGTAAGACGTTGTCCTGTTCGATTCTTAGCTAGAGTGTCTTCTGTGTGGAGACATGCGTGAATGGGCGTACCTTCGTTGAAGGTTGTGCGTCAGAGCTGGCAACTCGGCACGTAAAAATCTACTGCCAATCATTAGTGGACCGGAGTTCCGCTGTGGTGACCCCTAACCGGGAAAAGCCGAAAGACGTAACAACAACATCATCTTTCTTTTCATTATGTAGTTCTGTAATTTTCTGCTTGTTTCCACCTCATCTCACATAGTCAGTCAACGTTCCATACATTTCTTTCATTTATAACATACAAAGTATAGCTATGATTTCTTATCTAGACCTGCAATTCATAGTTGCACAAATACAGAACACTAATATGTGAGCGATTCTGAGAACACTGTGGTTTTAAGTGCAGAACAAGCCACTTAAAACAGATGGATATGATTGAAGAGATTTTTGTGTAGGATATACAGTGACTGGATAAATCAACACTTACCTTCAATGTCATGGGATGTTTGTGTGTGTCAAGCATTCTGGCGCTATAAATAATCTTCAGTGAAGAAAGTCAGCAGATATTTAATAAAGTTTACTAGGCTGTTTTGCAGTGCCAGCAGGTCATGATACAGTGTAAAAAGATAATGTAAATGTACTGTGTGTGTGTGTGTGTGTGTGTGTGTGTGTGTGTGTGTGTGTGTGTGTGTGTGTATATGTGGTCTTATGACAGTGAGCATTTTGTAATATTATAGGTTTCTTTGGAATCTTTTTTATCAAATGACATGATTTTACATTTGTCTGTATTAAAACTAATAGCTACATCCAAAGCCCATTTTTGCAATTAAAAAACAAGCAATTGTTTATATCAAGAAAGTCTTTATTGTTAATTGTATAAATCCAGTTTTGCAGTAAACTGCATATTTATTTAGCCAACATGATTCGTGCTTTGGGATAATTAGAGAACCTATATAAAATAGCGTTAGGCACAAAACTGAACCCTATGGGAGACCCAATAAAACATTCATTGATTCAGAAATGAAACTGGTAACTACTAACTGAGTCCAGTCATAAGCCATTTTATAATTCAATGAATCAAAGTATATATTTACCAGTGCTATAGAGATCACATTACGAGACAGACGGTCAAATGTTTTTACTAAATCCACATACTAAAAGTAAATCTATTGCACGTTTTACTTGATCATAAAATTCAATGAGATTAGTTAACATGGACCTTCCTGTAAGGAATCCATTTTGATAGATACTGACAGTTTACCTTTTTATTATTCTGCAGCACATCAGTCAAGCATTTTTGCACAGCATTGACCAAACTTCGAGGTGTGATCACCAGCCCATAGTTTGCAACATCAAATAATTTACCATTTTTAGAACCTCGGGTAATGTTTGATCTTTTCCACATTTTCAGTACCATTCTTGTTCTGAGTAAATTATTAAAATGATTTGTAGTGTTTGTGCTAAGTCAGTTTTTAAGTTAGTCAACAAAACTGTATGAATATTATCCAGGACCTGGTTTTATTTATTCATTCATTCTCCTTAATGCTTCGTTAATGCTTAGATCCTGTATAACTGGTCAAGCATCATCCTGGAGTATAGAGTGATTTATTATTATACTTTTAGTTTTTATACTAATCATACCTCTACTAGTAAAGTATTTGTTGAGCTTATTTACTACTTCCTTCAAATCAGTGTTCAGTCTCTTATAGCTGTGTCATAACTGGATTTCTTGGTTTAACTTGATACAGCCATAATGTGCCCTTTTGTTATTAGAATTTGCCAAAGTACTTTCAAATTGAATTATTTTTTGTCTAATTGTTGAAAATTTTATGTCAGTTTATTTAATTATGATTTATTTCTTCATAGGTTCATAGGTCTGTACTAGGCTAATGGCCCTGGAGCCTTTACAAGCCTAGCCCAAAAAATTGCCCAAGCACTGTGCCACCCAGTGTTAGTTCACAGTGCCCATATCCAATAGGGCAACTGGAATGATCCCTGGAGTGAACTTTCTGTTACCCATCCACTTGTCAAAATTTCTCTTGAAGAGGGCCAGTGAGGTGCTCTGCTTGACATGAATGGGAAGCTTATTCCAGAGTATGGGCAGTCGTTGGGAGATGAAACTGTCCCTCCAGCATGTTCTGTTAATTGTGGTAATGAGGTTGGGATCTCTGGAGCGTGTGGCATGAGGGGGGGGTGGGATTTCTTTAGGTGTAGCATTTCAAGTAGGGCTGGGTCGGACATGGCTTTGTAAATCAAGCAGAGATCACCTCTAAGTAGATGACAAGAGACTGAGAACAGCTGAAGTTTCTTGAGTCTGTCCATGCAGGTCATGTGTTTAAGGCTTAGGATCCTTTTTGTGAGGTACTTTTCTGGCCTCTCCATCTGTTGTAGGTGTCTGTTCAGGCACATGCCAAAGGGGGAATTATATTCAATGATTGGTCTAATGAGGGATGGGTAGAGAGGGATGATGACCTCTTTCTTCCTGGATCCGAAACCTTTGGTTATAAGATATGCCACGTAGAAGGACTTTCTGACCACAGTGGCAATGTTGTGGTCGAAGACAAGGTGGCTGTCTACCTCGATGCCCAGCTCGCTTATGGCCCCTTCAGTGTTCAGTGGGCTCGCATCAATGTGGTAATTCGTGGGAACTGACTTTTTTCCAAAGGGGATAATAATGCATTTTCTGGCATTTAGCTTCAAGCCATGGTTCTGACACTAGTCATTGGGCTCAGAGAGGCCTTTTGTAGGATGTTTGCATCACTTGGGGAGCTGATAATGAGTCCTAGCTTGCAGTCATCAGCGAACATGGTCAACCAAAGTCCTTCTGTGTTGGCCTGGACTTCTGAGAAGTAGATGCCAAACAGGAGAGGGCCCAGAACTGAGCCCTGTGGGATTCCACTCATGACTGGTCAACAGTTTGACTTGGAATCGACAACTTTCACTCTGTGGGGCATGTCTGTGAGCCAATTTGCAACCCACCTAGTGATGTAAGGACTGATGCCTAGTTTGGTGAGTTTATCAATGATACCTGAGTGGGCAATGATATCAAAGGCCTTGGCCAGGTCGAGGTAGGCTGTATGCAATGCCTTACCCTTATCTACAGCCTCGGTGATCACCTCAAAGAAGTCAACCAGGTTCAGCAGACAGGATCTCCCCTTGACAAAGCCAAACTGTGTGGGGTCAAGAGTTTGGAGATTGCCTATATCTTTGTTAAGCAGGTCCATGATGATGCGCTCCATAGCTTTGCATACTAGAGTCATCAGGCTAATGGGGCGACAGTTCTCAGGGTCTGTAGTTGCTCCCCTTTTATGGAGTGAGATGACTGTAGCAGTGCGCTGTTCATTAGGGACATAGCCTGAGGTAAGGCTGTGATTAAACAGGGCACACAGATGTGGTGCCACTTCATTTTGTAGCTCATTTAGGATGCAGCCAGGGATATTATCAGGTCCCATGGCGCTGTATTCTTGGCTTTAGACAATGCAGTTTTTACCTGTGCCACAGAAATGGTGGGTACCAGGCTTTCTTCTGGTATTGTGATTGGGCCCTGGGTGGAGAGGGGGTAAAGCTGGCACTGAATCTGTCAGCCATTATGTTGGCTATATCTGTTGGCTCAGTATAGGAGGTGCCATTGTGCAATAACTCAGAGCAAATCTGGGTATTGCCTTTGAAGTTTTTGATATAGCTATAGAAGGCTTTCTGGTTGTTTTTGGTGTCAGCCGCAATTCTGTCTTCATAGCTGACTTTAGAGGATATGATAAGGGATCTCAGTTTTTGTTGAGACTGATAAGGGAGGTTTTCCAGTCCTGTGACTTCATTTTTTTCTGCAACAGTTTCTTCCTTCAGTTGTAGAGTTTATTGATGGCTGGGATTGACTTTCTTTTTTTGGAGGAGGGCATCTTAGTTCTATTTGGTATGGCAAGGTCCATGAATTTGTGTACATGCTCGTACAGTGCATTGGTGTATGATTCAGCAGTCGTGCAGTTATTTTCCATTGGCATGGGTGCCAAAAAGTTAGCCACCTTTGTTTTTAGGAGCCCAAAGTCGGCTTTAGAGAAGTTTTTCAGGGTGGTCACCTTAACGGGGGGTGTAGGTGAAATGGAGATTTCCGTGGTGATCAGTTTGTTGTCAGATTTAACCAAGGAGGAATTGACTACAGGTGTGGAGCAACGATCTCCCATGTTGGTGATAACCAGGTTGTGGATGTTGCTTCCTCTAGTGGGGTCAGAATGAGCTGGTCCAGGGCATTGGAAATGATAAATTCCAGAAAGCGTTGGGCCTGTACATTGGTACTAGAATAGTTTTCCCAGTTGATGGAAGGGTAGTTGAAGTCAACCAGTATGAGAATATTGAGTTGGACCGATAGATTCCAGGGTATTTAGAAGCTTGAAGTGAGAGTCTAGGGATATGTTTGAGATTCTGTAGCAGGCTATGACTTGTATCGCTGCCTTACCCAGTGTTAGTTGTACCTGAAGTATCTCAGATGCATTGTGCTGGGCTACCAGTCTAGAGGTGTGTGTATCCTTTAAGAATATGGAGATACCACTGCCTTTGGAGCTTCCGGCCATATTCTGGGACCAAAAGGTATGGAATGAATTTTAGCCTGGGGGCCAGGGGTGCTTTCTGCCTCTTTATACCAGGTCACCATTACAGCACAGATGTCAACATTCTCCATTTTGAGGAGACATTTGAGTGAGTGCATCTTGAGATTTAGACTTCTAGCATTGAGCAGCATGGCCCTCAGATTGCATTTGTTTCTAGTTGTTATGGTGGAATTTTGGTCTTTGGAACACTGCCTAAAAAGGCACTATAGGGGTGGC